>NC_092078.1:12700391-12765391 GCF_039877785.1 Chaetodon trifascialis
CCTCCAGCTCTCCTTCTCACACGCACGCACGCGCGCGCGCGCGCGCACACACACACACACACACACACACACACACACACACACACACAATGACACAGACAAAGACACACAAACGCTTGCAGACTGTAACTAACCACCGAGCTAAAAAAGCTTGCATCTGCTTTGTAAGCATGTGTGTTTGCGCCCTCCATGCCAGTGTGCGGCACTAGTACACCTGCAGCAGATGGCAAACACAACAAACAAGAAAGGCAAAAGCACACACACAAAGCACACACTCTGCAAGACAAGACAGGCAAATACAGAGTGGAGGAAATACAGAATAAATGGCATACTCAGGACAATAGACAATCCACTGCAGGAGGCTGCAATGGGACTGGGATGACATCACAGCACAAATGTTGCAGGTGCAGGACTTCATAAATAGGATGAGCTCCATTTACTGCTTCATCCATGTAAATGCTTCACCCACCATTAAACCAGTTAAGACAAAAGCATTTTATATCTCTCACTTGCAAATTCAATGTCTCTCTCTTTTAAGATGAGACATTTAGTCAGTAACAGATTGTTTTTAGCTCTTTTTCTGACACACACTGTCACTGCTAATCTGTAGTGTAACGTTGCAGCGTCTGGTGCTACTATGGGAAATAACATTACCTACCACAGGGACACAATCTGTAATCTTGTGGTTCCCACTGCTTATTATTACTATTAAAAGCACATTATATGGCAAAAGGCTATTTTTCACCCTCTACAGATGAGTAGCTGAATAACTGTAATTATCACTGTTTTAAGGACTACATGCGTTGTCAAGGGATTGAAAAAGCAGTCCCATGCAGTTTAATGCAATTCAAAAATAAAAGAGGATTTTCAGCTGGGTTTACAGTCGAGCTGTGTGATGAGCAGCTTTAACACATTCCTTCATTTCATGTGGATGAGTTCACGTTGTGCACGGAGGACAAAACATACGTAAAACACACAAACACACATCTCTCCTATGAATACAGATGCAAGGAAAGAAAGGCTGGATCAGGCAGATAAGTGGGGGGGTCAGTGTGACATATTATAGCTATGAAGATGACTGTTGATTGGGGGGGTTGTTTCCACATATGAAAGCATTTACTCCAACTTACAGATTTTAGGAAAACAGTAGTGAGAGACTAAGTATCTAAAGAAAGTGTGTTTAGAGTGAGATGTGGTGGATGCAGGTGGATGTGTCGTCATGGTGCAGCTGGCTGATTTTCATGCTAGGCATACTTGATTTGCATGTAGTAGCCTGCACCCTCTACTTTATCCAAATGTGCTTGCTTCGTTACTGTACATGAATGCTTTTTGCAGTGATCCTCCTGGAGGGCGTTAAAAGTCATGTAAAGTTATGAGAATGGTATCTGGGGGACAGCTGGATAAAAACAGGAATGGATGGGGCTTTGGAGCACAGACTATGTTCTGAGAAAAGGTGCCTATTCCTCAGTCAGGATACAGTCTATGTGTTGGAGCGGTACCTTCTCTCCAGCGTTCCCAACCAGGTTCTGAACAGCCCAAGCTCACTGCTGAACGACGCATGCAACAGAACGAGACTTCAACATAGAGCAGACAAAACTACATACAGCCAGAGGGCCACCTTGACATTTGCTCAGCTGGAATTTTAGTCTGACATTTGCAGGGGGAGGGGGGGCTTTTATCACTAGACAACTGTCAGAAAAAGGGTGAAAGGGTGGGGGTCTCTGGAAATGGCATATCAGTTAAGCCTCAGATGGTGTTTCAGGTAGCTGAGGAACATATTCACAGACCTTCCACCCTGTGTTGTGACACATGGCGGTGGGGGGGTTGGGGGTGGGGTGGGGGGGGACTGAAACTCAAAATATCAAAGCAGCCCTTGAAACAGACACTGTCAAGCAGGCAAGCTTGACAACAAAGCAACACACACAAACCGAGCAGCTACAAAGCAAACACGCACACACAGAGTTCACACAAATGACCAACAGTCCACAATCAGGTCATTTCTTCGCTTCATTCATTCAGTGTGACCGTTGCGTTATCGCTTCGTAGATGAAGGCAGGGTTTTCCCAGGCAACTTAACGGAGGTTAACATAGCACATTAAAACTGTATGAGAGAGCACTTAACAACCTTTGAGAAACAGAGGCTATGGGGAACTTAAAAGGGACTCCACTTTGTTACACAGAACAAGCCAGGGAAAATCCTCTTATCCACAAACACAGCTTGTCAGGAAACCAAATACGACATTTATACAGACACATTTTCACACAAACATGCATCAACACAACGGTTTCATGTGCATTTTGTCTGGTTCTCCCCAGAGTACTTTCTCAAAATGTCTTTTCCAATAACGCAATCTAACAGAGCATTGAACTTTTTTTTTTTTCTTTTATCTTTTATCAGGCTCGGAGAGGCATGTTTATGCAACAATCGATACTACAGGGACAGTTTGAAACTGTAGTTTTGTTGATTGGAGGCATTTTATGAAACTGTATGTATGTATATGTGCGTATGTGCTTAAAGAAAAATACATTCAATATTACGGTCTATTTTTAGTCATTTAACATGCTGAATAATGTGCTTTTTTCCTTCAATAGCACTTCTTTGGAAAGACTTTGGGGTATTTATGCTAATGACAGTTGTAATTCCTGTTGACTAGCCATCGATGTAGAGGGAGAATATCTTTCCATGAAGTAGGATCGAGCGATAAAAAGCTTTGGACGTTTTCGATCAATTTATCAAAGACCTGTTGAACAAGCAGAAGACAAACGTGCAGAAACGTGGCATCTTCGGCCGCTCGGCCTGCAGTAACTTGCTGCTGCCTCTTAATCCGCACTCAGTTTGTTTTACACGGCCATCCCAGCAACCACGCCACTCTTTTAATAAGTTACAAGCCAAGCTAACTTGTATTGTTTTGTTAAGGCAGATAAAGCATATTTGCAAAGTTACATGTTTGCATTTAGATGTTATTCAAGACTTTTCTTTTTTTTTTCAATACTTTATCACAGAATCTATTCTAAACCACGGTTAAATGTTTACATTATATTATTCTATTTTTTATGTTAAGAAACACTCTAAAGTTTAACTAATGAACCCTCTGGTTTCTTCAGGTTTCAGTCACTATGAGGACGCTCTTCAAACAGGCAGTGTTATCTCATTACATATCATGATAAATACTGATATTTATCAATGTGGAAAAAATTATTGTGATCATATTTTTTGCTATATCATCCAGTCCAAACATGCACTTTCACACTTTAAACATTTAATTTTAAGCTCGTATTTGCATAAATTAGAAACTGCCACTTTTTATCATCAGCATGACGATGTCCTACGTCCAGACAGGAACATTTGACTCTCAATGTACTTTCAAGCTTTCAACCCTTCCACAAGCTTTGGGTTAGTCCTTAAATGAAATTAAATGAATAAGATGACAGGATCAAAGACTTTTATCCTGCAATGTCAACAATCAGTTTGGAGAAAATGTCACCTCATTCAACTTGTTTTAATTGTTCTATTCCTTGTATGTACACAGCACACCTCAGTATCAAGCCAGCCAGCATATAAAGGGCTGGTCTGCACACACTTTATTAACTATTGAGACCTCTGCGTGTGCAAACCTAATCCCTGCTGGTCCATAAATGTCACTTCTCTGAATTTGTTTTTTTTTTGTTTTGTTTTGTTTTCTTTGTGCTGCCAGGAAACAAAACAAGTTAAAAAGCATTTGGTCTAGCAGAGGCACAGTAGAGTGAAAAAACCTGCTCATCTTGTTCTCGAAGCTCTGACTGACTTCAGTTAAGGTCCACTGGGCAAATCTGAGGTTTGAGAGCGACTGATCGGCCAAAGACAAAATATGTCAGTGTCACCACACCAAGTTTAGCTTGTGCAGCTTTCTCAGCTCCATCATCTACTTCCTGGCTGTTGCTAAGGAACTGGTCAGTTTATGCTAACTGGTGTTAGAAATGTTGGACATCTCAGTGTGGTGATGTCATAGTGGTAAATATTTCTCTCTCTCTCTCTCTCTCTCTCTCTCTCTCTCTCTCTCTCTCTCTCTCTCTCTCTCTCTCTCTCTCTCTCTCTCTATATATATATATGTAGAGGCAGATATTCAAAACACCACTTTGTTCAAGAACCTGATACAACGGAACTCAGCAAGCTATTTCTTGTGTCTACTTGCAGTTGTATTAATGCTTTATTTCCTGGTTCTGGTTTGCCAAGAGGAAAAATAAAAATAAGTCAAGGAGTTTTACAGCAGATATTAACTGCAGGTGTTTCTAAAATTGTACACTTATTTCCTCCATTTTTTAATGATGGGAAGTAAGAAGGCACAGACGTCTTGACTTGTCTGTGGTTCGATCAGTGCATTTAATCTTTCTGAATATTTAAGTACCTTAGAAAGTGATTTTAGGTGATAATAAAACAATTTCAAACCAAAAAGGTATGAAACATTTCAGAGTAAATTTTTGAAGTTAGTAAATTGTGTTATCTTTGCTCATGTTAATGTGTGAGGTGGTTGTTGGGAAGCACAGCAATAAAACACCAACTCTTTGGGGAGGAAAATCCACCTCTGATGGACTTCATGATTTTTTTTGGGTGTGTGTGTGTGTGTGTGTGTGTGTGTGTGGGGGGGGGGGGGGGGGGGGAATCTTGCCAACCAGGCCACTGCTGTGTGCCAGGATTTATCACTGAGTGAATAAAGGTAGTCAGAAAAACAAAAAATGGTGCTGTCCGTTGGATCTAGCGGTAGTGAAAGGTTTCAGAGCCAATTAATCACTTCATGTCTCCTTTTTCTTTTTGTCCGTCACGTTCTTGTGGAAAGGACGATCTGAAAGGGGCTGAGGGAGCTGTGAGTGTCTGTCTGCGTGTGTCTGTCTGCATGTGTGTGTGTGTGTGTGTGTGTGTGTGTGTGTGTGTGTGTGTGTGAGAGTGAGTCAGTGAAAGTGAGTGAGAGACTTGCCTGGGCCGTGGTGCGTGCAGGTCAGAGGGGCATGGATGATTGGAGGAGGACAGGGACTTGTGGTGGCGGGGACGCGAGGAGGAGGAGGAGAGGACGGCAGCAGCTGAGGCAGTGGAGGCGCGGGAGCCCGGAGTGTTTAGGCTGGGAGGAGGGAGGAGGAGTGCCCCGCCCAATGTGCACGCACACGCACGCACGCACGCACACACACACACACACAAGTCACACAATCGAACATACATACGACACAAACACAGTCACACACACCGGGCAGGGTTTGTGTGTGGGTGGGTGGGCGGGGAGGTGAGGTGGAGCATGGTTAGAAGCAGCACTTATCAAACACAGTAAGGTAAGGTGGGGTGGGGTGGGGAGCAGAGCAGAGCAGAGTGTGAAGAAGAACAGAGGAAGTAGAGACATAAAGAGAGCACAGAGCAAAAGGACTTGAACAACGTAGAAAAGTTGGTCTTTTTTGCTGCTGATGTTGCTTCATTGTGGTTCATCAAGAGAAATAACTCCATCAAAGGCTGACTGTGTTCATGTGCCTTCATCTTTTCACATGAAATCTTCCATGCTCACAAGCCGGAGGACAAAAGACCAACTTTAAACACACATTTTTCTAACAGCTACAAAGAGTGAAAACACACCGGAGACAAATTATATGTGGGCAAAGTCAGGTTACCAATTTAACAGAAATGTGCAAAGCAACAAAATTTAGCAAACTACCACATAGTGAGTGAGGACAGCCCAGTATTTCACAGATCAGCTCATTTGCCTCACCAGCAGGTTTACTTATTGGAAGAATGTATCATCAACACAGTAGATGTAGATGTTTGACAGGAAATAAAGCTGTTTCCACTGTCCTGTTGACTGATCACTGACCTCTGAGCTCAGTTTCATAGATTTGACCTGCATGTCAAGATCCTTCCTTTCCTTTCCTACAATCTAAACTTTATCTGTAACAAACAGTATTTTATTAAATTACTTCAGGAAAACAACACTGGCTACTTCCTGAACCCTCTCTTAATCAGCGAGGTTGCTACAGGCTACAAAGCTCTGCACATTACGGATAGCTCCAACTTGACTTTATCCACACAGGGAAACAAACATAGTGGGCGACAGGGGAGAGTGGTACTAGAGAGAGGCAGAGAGACGGCACAAGAGACAGCAGAGGACTGAGCAATGAGAGAGAGATGGACATTTATAGAGGTCAACCAAACAGCTGCTAATTACACAGAAAGCAAACACAGAGCGCGAAACATACACTCTTTCTGACAGGGATTAGTGAGACTAGTGGTGGAAAAATAACTGTATTCACTGGAAAACCCAGTGTGTGGCAAGAGTTTGAGTATGTGTGATATGTATGTGTAAGCTTGTGTGTGTGTGTGTCGATATTTTTGTGTATGTGTAAGCCTATTAAGAGGCGAGTACAGGGACCATATAGTGCCACTAAGAGTTAATATTCCATCACAAGTCTTCCTAATCTCCTTAGAGAGAGAGGGAGTGGAAAAAGAAGGAGAAGAAAGATTAAAATAAAAGACAAGAAGGAAAATAAGGAAGCTGGAAAAAAGAAAACAAAGGAGGCGGCGAGAAACTGTGACTTCAGATCCAGAGGGACAAGAGCTCAGACAGAGATAAAAGACACGGAATGAGGGAAATTAGGGAAGGACAGAAAGGGGAAAAGGAGAATTGGGGGGGGGGGGGGGGGGTAACAAGTATAAAAGCCCAAACTTCAAAGCATTAATGATGATCAAATGAACTTTAAAATCAAAGCAGATGACAACCACTAAGTTAGCAAAGCCTACCATGGCTAATAGACCCACAGTACTAAAAAAAACCAAAAACAATGCTGTCTCAGATGACCACATCGTCACCATGATGATGACAAAAGGAGCAAATGACAGAAATTTCTTAAAACTTATCAGGCCTCACAGCCTGAACATGGATTCAATTAGATCTTTTTGACTATGTTGTATGTATGGCACTCTGTTGGGAACGAAGGGGTCATCTGAGACTGATGTACAAGTGATAAAGCGGTAATGACAATGAACACTGCGTCACAGTAGGGATTAGAGTTTGTCTTCATGTTTAATGCTTATGAAAAAGCACACAAAGCATGTGACTGGTTAAGCATGAGTGATGTGAGCGTTTGTATGTGCGGACGCGTTTGAGCCGTACTCATCACCGGAGGCTTACGCTCCCATGGCGACAAATCCAAAATCAAGCAATTCCAGTATGGACAAAAGGTTGTTTTGTCCATACTGGAATTATTTACAGTGGTTGTGGAAGAAAGGGGAGCTGGAACGATGAATTACATTGAAGAGGGATGAAGGGAGAAATGGGAAAAGGGAGGGAATATCGTTGCTGTTCTTTATTATTACCCGTCTATTCCTGGTTTGACTCTGGGCAAGATTTAGATTTAGGGAAGTCAAAGCTCTTTGTGAACCAACGTTTATTAAAGTTAAAGAACAGATCGAAGATTAAGAGTTTTAAGAATTTAGGTCTCCATGTGTCAGCATATGTCAACCTGCGTGTGTATGTGTGTCCATCCAACCCTGCTTCTGCTCTGACTGGCAGGCCTCAATCAGACCATCACGGTAATCTGTAATCTACTGGAGGTTTGGCCTAAATTCCCAAGGGAGCCTGATTTTCTCGTCCAGGAGGGCTCACCCCGCCCTGGTGGAAAGCTGTTGGCCTCCCTGAGCCAGCTGGCAGAGCTCTGGAGAGTACCAGCCAAGGTCTGGGATTCAGTCACTGAGACAGCTGTGGGACTGCTTCATTCACAAACCATGGTCAGTGTGTTTGTATTATGTGTGTTAGTGAGGAAGCAGTGCTGCCTGTACTTGAGTTGCCAGGGACGAGACAGAGTGTACGTGAGAACGACTTTATGTGACTGTACCGCCATTGTCTTTTTGAAAATATCTCTTTTCACATTGTGCGTGAGTGTTTACCTGTCCTTGCCGTTCTGGATACCCTGGCCAAGCGTGGCCCTCTCAGTCAGAGGAGAGTTCCGACTGCGACCGGTACCGGTGGACAGGATGCTATTCTGAAGGGAGAGGGGAAGAAAATAAGATGAGTGTTAGGACTGTTTAAGAAGGACAGAGCAAAAGAGTGTGCTGTGGAGAACGGAGAAAATACATTAAAGGTGACCAATTATTTCTGGAACAGCCATGAGCAAGCTTCCTGATCAGCAGACGTGTGACTTCAACTGCCATAACATTAATTCTACTTTCGCCAAATCACGCCTGAAGAGTATTTCCTTTTTCGTTTACAATTCTAAAACCATTATTCACCTTAATGTTCCTGAATTATCATTTAAAGGCCCTGCACACAGGTGTTTTCCATTACCCTGACAGATTAGCTGCTCAGGCTAAGATATACTGGAACATGCTCAAAGTCCACATGTTAATAAAAGTGTAGGCTGAATTAACAGGCGAGTGACAGAGTCAGCAAAACAGTCTATACATGCCTACATGGCCCTGAACCCGCACCATTGTGTAGTGACTTCACTAGAGACTTTCTCAAATATATTTACTATAATTTCTAAAACTTGAAAATTCAGATCTATACTCCTAAAACATTTGTTGATAGATATAATATAGACAGTGTCAGAAGACAGATATGACATGCTATCAAAAAAACACATTTTCATCTGTTACATATTATTTTGTTGGCTGGCACTTGTTGGGTAATAATTAATCACTTTTTTTTTTTTTAGTTAATTGGTGCCAAGTGAGTGGATGATGAAGCTGGGACAAACTGAGAAAATGGAAAAGGCGTTTCCACGAAACACACGTTGACATGTCACAGTAGCGAAAGCACAGGTGTGAATAATGAAATGAATGGTGGCTGAACTCCACTGTCACAGCTTTAACATTTGAATAGAACAGATACAGTAACAGCTGTGCTTATTGGAACAAGTCAAAGTGGTGTTGCAAATGTCATGTCAGCAGAGTGAGGGTTTGGTCTCACGGTGGAGGGCGTGGCGCTCTTCTTGCGGTCAGAGGAGACCAGAGGGCTGGCCGGCACCTTGGTAGTGGAGCTGCCTGATGAGCCTTTCCTGCCAGAGTCCTCTACTGCAGTCCGGTTGTCTGCTTGACCCCCTCTCTTAGAGTAGGAGGAGCCTGGAGAAACAAAGACAGGGAGTGCATCAGAAAGGCCATCACTAGCTGAGACAACTCCCCTCTTCTTTCCATCTGCATTATAATCTCATCTGTCATTTTCCTGTCATCACCCAGCTCCAACAGAAATTAGCCTCATCTTCTGTAGTGGCTTTCTTTCATTCTATCTACTCAACCAACACCCCACACTTAAATCAATCTTATCCCACCCTCTCTCCCTTCTACTGTACTTCTACATCATGCAGCCCCATCTCTCTTACTTCAACCTGAAAGCTGCCTCCAGATGATAAGAAATTTGATCTGAGCTCACTGAGGAAGAGTGGAGATCATAGTGCAGACAATTGCAGAGGCAAAGCACAGCTCAGGTAGAAAGGCAGCAACAACAGTTGCAGACCATTTTGTATACATTGCATTTGAGTGTATTTCAAAAGCAGGCCCTGGCAATTGTTGAGTGTATTTGTGTACTCTTTATGCAGCTATGCTTGTAATATGAAACGTAACCCTTTTCACTTTGCCTGCCTGGCAAAGCTAATGTACATAAACGGCCAAGCAAACTTAAGCATTAGATTTAGCTAACCTTGTAGCCTATATGCCTATTCACAAGCCTGCGAGCCCCATCTGACCATAGACATTTTCCTATTCCTTACTTTTCCTAACACGATCACTGTTTTTAACATTGTGTTATGGAGTTCAGGGAACAATAAAACAAAAAGTATGAGCTTCTCTTCCGTCGCTCACTACCTCCCTGCTTGCATGTGTCGCTTCTGGCTACATCGTATACAGCTGTCAGTGAAAACCGAGGTCAAAGATGAAATAATTTGAAATTTGAGTGAACGGCTTCTGCCTAATTGGGTGCCACTGCTCTCCACATGGGAAAACGATGACATAGGCAGCGCAGAGCGGTGTGGGCACCTTCACCAGCCCATCCTGCTCTACCTGTCGCCTTCCATTGTTTTCTCTTCCTTTTCTGTCCACTCTCTTTCCACAACATGGCTACAGTTGCCTACATGACAGAATAAAAGAAAAATGGCATTTGAAGAACAAGGCTCTTCCTCAGACAGGACTGGAGACAATCCCAGCATGGACCAGCAGGTTGTACGACCTGCTGGCACTGTTTCCATCCCTGGGCTATTGGCACTTGACCGTCTCAATCTGATCCCCCATCTGCATCCAATTTTCCTTCCTTCTCCTCACTCCTTCCCAACTTTGCCCCCTTCCCCTCCAACACACACCAATCTCACCCTGGTCGGTAGCTCTGCGGTTCTGAGGCTTCTGGTTGGACGACACACTGCGCTGTACCTTAAAGAGGAAGATGAACACACAGGTGTTATTCTTAAGGTCGCAGAGTGTTTACACACACACACACACACACACACACACACACACACACACACACACACACACACACACACACACACACACACACACACACACACACACAGGGATGTAAGTATGCTCGCAGGAGAGCTGTATTCACAGCTACTGTTAATCTATAGAGCCGTTCACACGTGAAATGTACAACTGTGGCAGATTTACGCATCCAGGGAACTGGATCAGTTCACATGTGCGTAGGTCTACTATCTAAACCCTAAACATTACCTACACCAGAGCAGGTTCCCAGAGTGTTTTTGGTACAAATATGAGGTCCAGTCAGTGTCACTGGCTGGAGTTGGGAGACGTCATTATGTGTTAGCAGAAGACATTACGTGTTCTCATTGTACCTTGTGAGACGGGGAGGGGGCGTTTATGTTGCTTACATCACTTCCTGGCCGGGGCTTGATGCAACCTTCTTCCAGCTGAGGTGGGGGGGAAAGAAAACAAATCTGAACATGTGTGTATGATGCAGAGCGACTGTGGTGTGGCTACAAACACAAAGAACTGAAAATAGAACTTGGAGCATAAATATACGCAATCAAATTCAGATGACAGCAAATTGTATGCTCTGATGGCTCGAAGGGAAAATAAAAGTCCTACGTTTTACTGGATAAAATGATGAGGGCTGATTAGTTTGACGGTGGACTGTATAACATCAGTGCAACTGTAGCTAAGGGAGGTTTGACAAAGCCATAATAACCTGCATGGTACTGTGGTAAATAAAGGTGTGTAGGTGCGAGAAAGGAACAGCGTACCTCAGAATTCCTATAGTCCAGTAGCAGATATGCAGCCATCACATCATTGTACTTCTGGTTCACCAGTGAGTCCTGGATCTCCTCCTGAGAGAATCCCATCTGCAGCATGATATCTGCACACAGCAAAAACAGTTTATAATTAGAATGGTGATTTTCCTGCAGGTCCACAACTCTCCTTAGGATAAATTATCCTTTTGTGTGAGTAGATTAAAAAAAACACATCTGTATTCAAGTATGTCTGTGCATGGCTAAAGAAAGGAACACATTTATCATTTTTGAGTATGTTTCTGTGCTTACCTGTCCTCCTGGGGTCCTTATAATCTGGCTGGGGTTCAATGTAGGGTTTGAGTTCTTCCTCCTCATAGCCCACATTCATCCACCGGTCCCTCATTATCTGCTGCTGGGAGCAAGCCGAACAGACAGATACAGTGAGACACGAGATGTCAAAGACAATAAAGGGCAAAAAGCAGAAGAGGGAGGGATGGTTAAGGAATGAGAGAGGAGATGAAAAGAGAAGAGACGGTCGAGGGGTGAGTACAAATGACGAAGCTGGCAACACAGTGAAAAGGGATGCAGAATTCATCTTAACATGATGAATTAGTTCTATATTATTCATCTGTTTAATCAACTAATCTTGACAATTAATTGTTTTTTTTTCCAATGGGCATAGGCAGGTGTGTTTTATCTTCAATATGCAAATGAATCTTAATAAGTGAACAAGGGGTGTGACCTTTAGCACAGGCTACACTGATACCAACAGAGCAAGTGACCCATATCAATCTGTCGGCTGCTTACAAATGTAGACGCATCACACACGAACTTTAAGGTAGGTGCAAATGAAACGGCCACAGGGATGGATTTTAACACTGAAGGTTGAGCCTTCTTTCTGTATTTTTATTGGGCTGCCATAACATTTAGCAAGTCAAGCAGAGACAAGACAAAGCCAAAATTAAGAGTTTTTTTAAATCCAAAACTCAACTGGCAAGCGACACCTGTTACTCAGCAAAAGAGCGATACACCATATCTCTTTGTTGCTATCCTTCAGGTAATAACTTCATGTTATGGTCCATTTAACCCTTAGTGAAAACGAATTCAGCAACTCATAGATTCCAAACTTACAAGTAGTTACTATTCCTTTAAAAAGCACCTGACACTTCAGCAACAAACTCACATGTAGCTGGTGAAGCTAGTCCAGATACACAGTATACGACTGTACGTGCTACAGGCAGCATCAGATTCTCCCATATGTAAGTTTTATCAAGTTAAATCTATCTAAATCTAAATCTTGTTCTATTTGAGTTGACATTTTTGTGTATGTTTGTGTGTGTGTGTGTGTGTGTGTGTCTGTGTGTCTGTGTGTTAATTCAGCACAGCGTACCTCAAGGCTGCCTCTTTTGGAGGGGTTCAGGATGAGGAACTTTTTGAGCAGGTTCTCACAGTCCGTGGACATGTAGAAAGGAATCCTGTATTTTCCACGCAGCACGCGCTCTCTCAGTTCCTGGTGATGAACAACAGCAGAATGTAAAAATCCACCTTCAAACATGCACATAATCCTTTTCTCTCACATCCACAGGCTCTGTAAAAGGGCAGCAACCTCCCATGAATGATCCGAGTGTTCCCAACAATTAACAGAAAGCAAAGGTCTATGAAAAAGTGAAAAAGGTGCTTGATTAGCCAAGCAGCAGCATTAGCTACGGTTACACCCTCCAATGATTAATAGTTTGTTAAACAAGTACTGCATTCATCTGAGCACAGGCTGATTAACAGTTCAAAAAGCTACGATTCTAACAAAGTGGTAGTACAGTACCTGGGTGATATTAACAAAAGATATTATTCATGCACTTCCTGGTATTTTGGAAATGTTGATATTAGATTTTCTTCAACTGTCATACATTCAACACATGAGATAAACTCAAAACACTGCAGCTGTTAACAAAGGTACTGCACAGCATCACATTGCATTTGTCATTTACTTCAGTGGCCTTCATCCACACACTACAATATCCCAGCAATCCATTCGTCATATTTCCCATGTTTCTGTGTCCAAGTGACTAACAAAGACAACAATTTTTGAAAATTGCTTCAGTGTTGAGTGAGAGCTCTGTAGCTGGCAGCCATAAAGCAGAGTTTACGCACTGTCAATAAACGTCCACTTAACACTAACAGTGTTTGTCTTTGCCACTGACGGGCTCAGACTGATATTCTGTATGACTGTATGAATATTATGGAAAGGATCTCTGCAGTGACAGACCGTTTTGCGACAGAGTAAGATCCTTTTTGTTTAACCAGAAACAGCCAGCAGCCATCATTTTATTGTCGTAAAAACGCACTTCATTCAAGCCAAACAGAAACTAAATAAATTGTTTCAATAGTGAGTTCAATGTGAAAATGCGAGAGAAAAGTGAAAATAAAGTCACTGATGACTCAGAGTTAAGAAGCTCTTCACGTTCATAGTAAATGTTCTGGGTTGTACATTTTTTGTCAGTGCATCAGTTTGACACATTATAAAAAAAGAATACACTTTATTAGTGAAAGGAGAAAACACTGAGGCTCCTACAGTAGCTGTTAAATAAATAGTAAAACCAGTAATGCAGGTGTTTAACAAACCTCCTGACAGCAGGAGGTAGCGCAAAGACATACTAGATAAAGCTGGATGGCAGTTTGCAGGCATGTTAATATCAATGTCATCATATTCGATGTCATATCGCCCACCCAAAATGTGTCTGCACTTCCACAGTGAGTCATGTGGGTGCTGACAGAATGTACAGTGCGATAGGTGATATGAATAACTGTGAATAACCATAGTTCACACAAAGCATTAAATCTTTTCTGCTTAACAACAAAATGCCATGCTTCAGTGCCCGTTTGGTGCATCAAGCCACTGAACCCCATTTGAGGACAAACTACTGGGGCTGACGCTGAATCACTTTTACACACTCTCTCGAATTTAGTTTTTGCATTCTGCAGAGCAGAGGGAACCAAAACCAGCATGACAAATACTACAAACACTCACGGACATCCGCTTATGTAATGCACATGAACACACACACAGAGACACGCTCTCGCTCCTCTTTCTGACCTTGAGGTTCTGTCCATCAAAGGGCAGCGAGCCGCTAACCAGCGTGTAGAGGATCACCCCCAGGCTCCAGACGTCCACTTCGGGTCCGTCGTACTTCTTGCCCTGGAAAAGCTCCGGGGCAGCGTAGGGCGGGGAGCCGCAGAAAGTGTCCAACTTGTTCCCCAGAGTGAACTCATTACTGAAGCCAAAGTCTGCTATCTTGATGTTCATGTCTGCGTCCAGCAGCAGGTTCTCCGCCTGCAGACAGACAGTGTGGGGGAGAGAGGAAAGGAAAATATAATTATGATGTAGTGAACCAGAGGATGTGGAGACAAACAAGAAGAAAAAGATGGAGAAAAGGAAAGATTAATAATAGACTGGAATTTTTTTTTATACCAAATATTACGTGTCCAGAAATAAAATACAAATACCTAAGATCTGCTTTATGAGATATGATGCAGCAATATCTATATCTATCTATACCTGATGTTGGACATCTGTCTGTCTGTCTGTCTGTCTGTCTGTCTGTCTGTCTGTCTGTCTGTCTGTCTGTCTGTCTATCTATCTATCTATCTATCTATCTATCTATCTATCTATCTATCTATCTATCTATCTATCTATCCGCACACACACACACACACACACACACACATATATATATATATGTTAAAAATCAGGTGCCTCTTTTTAAGGGTTTAGAATTTAACAAATGGGCCATCCCTTCATCTAATGTCAGTGTGACAAAGAATTTCTCTGACAAGCAAATGAGTTGGAAGATGATATATTTCCCAGACACTTGTCTGAAACACCTTTCTCTGGGGGGACACTGTTGAGTGAGAGAGGGGGTTTTCACAGTAATGGTCTGGGGCCTGCCACAGTTTATTCCTGTGTGTGCGTTTGCATCCTAAAGCCTAAAGTGAGCCACTGAGCAAGGAGGCTGGGGTTGCCTAGCAACAGGTGCACTCTCCTTTTCACTTGCTCTGAATACTCTGCGGCTTCTGCGTGTTTGAGTGTGCATGAGACCATGCATGCACATTAAATACAACACTGACATCATCTCTAGGCTCTGACCTGAGAAATAAATGAACATCAGCTTCTTATTTGCAGATTTAAACATCTAGAGCTGACTAACATCAATACTTTAAGATGACCAAAGAACAAAATGAAACTCTTTGAACCATTGGTGTCGTAGATACAGCAGTGTAGGACACATGAAGAACATGACTGCAGCATACTGCACACATATTTCATCTTGGGACTCAAACAGAGTGATTTTAGCCTGGCTGTGAAATGCAGGCTCATCAAAATTTGCTCCTGCAGTGTAAGACCTACACAAGTTAAGTGTGTGCCAGATTTCACATTACAATCCACAGATCAAAAGTGATTAGGATAATGTGCAGGATGGTACGCATTACAGTAATGAAAAACTGTCTGTCCTCTAGAAATCTCTCATTTCCCACGCTGCCTTCTTTGTAAATGCCAACCATTTTACCTCCAAGAAGTGCAGAAAATATCGTATGACCTTGGTCAAAGCATTGAAAGCATTTATTAAAACAAAACAACCATGAGGGGGAAAAACAACTCTGAGATTACAGGTTCCTGTATGCTTACTGTAAAAGTAATCATGATAATGTCTTGTCTACAGGTCCGCCGGCTGCCATAATAAGAGGATTTACAACTCTGAATAATACTATGAACTAAAATGACCTAGAAGCATCAGACCTGTGTGTGTGTGTTGATGATGAATGTGTAACAAGGACAAGAGGAAAAATAAATGAAGAAGCAGAAGGAGAGAGATTTCCAACAGGGGACACAATAGAAGAACTGCATAGAAATACAAGTGTGTGTACATATGGGTGTGTGCGTTTAAGCCCTAGCACTAGCAGAGCGACATCACCTTTGTGATTAACCTCTTGATTGCCTGTTCATGGGGGCAGGCTTTCAGGCTGAAAAGTCAAATCCTGACTTGAAAATTAATAGTAGGAGTCAAAGAGAGCGAGAGAAAGAACTTGCTTGTGCTTTGACACATCTAATTTAATAATGTGTGTGTTCTCACCTTGAGGTCTCTGTGTACTATACACTTCTGATGGCAATACTGCACTGCTGACACAATCTGGAGAGTGAGAAAATGAGTGGGGGGGGTGGAGTGAGAGAGGGGGGGTTGAAATGGTTAGACAACGAAGTAAAAGACAGTGAGAGCTCTTCATTAGGATTTCATCAGGGATCAATCATGAGGAAGGGATCAATCACTGAAAACAATGAAATATAAGGTGCATGTTCTATGTTGTTTTATAAGCTTTATTTCAACAATTATTTTTGTAGCACAGCCCAAAACAAACCAGGCACTTTAAATTAAGCAAAAGCTGCTTTACGTTTTAAATCCAGAAAGAAAACACTATGAGGCTGTCCCTCAAAATTTTACACACACAAACACACACCTGTCTGAATTTGGCACGGGCTTCTTTCTCCTTCATCCTGCCATGGGCCACCAAGTAATCAAACACCTCTCCTGGGAGACGAGAGAAAGAGGAGGAGAACAGATTTAATGCTGGAATCTGACACTTGTCTCCCTAAAACCAGAGTATTTGCTCAATGGGACATTGAACTTCGTATTGTCCTTTCAAAACAACGTGTGGGCACAGCGGTCTAAAGATGGGATTATTTTAAGGATTTACAATATACACATTTAAAACAAGCTCTTTTTAAAGTTTACAATACTGTTATTTTTATGTTATTTTCAGTTTGAGATTGTCAATAAGCAAAAATACGAAGCAAATCAAATAAGAGGAGCATGTTTCTCAAAATACTGAGGAGCAGGGGAGGGAGCATTTTTATTTGTGAAGCATTTCATTGTAACATACAGAGTGCCAAGCCTCAGGGGGAATGATTTCACAGTGACACGCACTTACCTCCACTAGCGTACTCCATTACAAGGTACAAAGTCTTCTCTGTCTCTATCACCTCAAAGAGCTTGACTGGAGGTGGAGAGAGAAAGGCAAAGACAGTGGGTTGGGGTTGAAGGGGGAGGGAAAGAGAAGAGCAGTGGACATGAGAGTTTAGAAAATAAAAGGCCAGGGCAGCAAGAGTGAAAGCGAAAATAAGGAGCAAAGAGACAGAGAACATTATATGATTTGGCTTGAGTACATGACCTTGAAGCACCAATTAAATCCAGTTCTTAGTGAGTGACGACTGAGTTGAAAATCACGTTTCAGTGTGACTCACCTATGTTGGGGTGATTTAACATCTTCATGATCCTCACCTCCCGGAAGAGCTGTGAAAAACAAGCCACACAGAGAGCTGTGTCAAACACACTGCAGATATATGCTGCTGTCAGCATGAATGTGTGTGCTGTTGTCTTTCCTTTCTATTCCTTATGGCCTTGTGCAAATTAATATCAATTGATGTTGCATGTATGTGCTCCATCAGAATTGCAATTTATTTGTGCAAAGATTCTTGAATCAATATTTGTAGTGGGTAAAATGATACTGAAAACATTCACTTCCTGTTTATGAGCATGTGGGTCAAATTACTAGAGGGGAAACAAAAACAAACATGGTTAGTGATGACATACCCACAGAAAATGAGGCAATACCAGGGACTGGTATGATTCAGAATTACAAAGTTAAACAAACAATGCCTGCTTTTAAACTCTGACGTTTTACACAAGTCAAAATACGACAGAGGAAGTACTGATTCAACCCAGGCTCGCTCAACGCCATCCAGTCTCTTCCTGTGGAAAAGCGTGAGGAGACGTTTTTATCTCTGAGTCTGCAGATAAGGTCAAACTAACCTTATTGGAAGTTAATTCGGAAGACAAACTGTGGACAGACAGTTAGAAGCTAGCCAGAACTCTCTAAAGCTCAGTCGTTTTTTCAAAGACAATGGTCTCCTCAATTTTGAGGAGCCATACATCAGCTGCAGCGTAGCATACGGCTACAATGGTGTATCATAATACAACACAGTATATCTTTAATGCACAACTACAAATCTGGCCTAATACATAAGAATATTTCTTACTGTCAAAAAAGCCCATAACGAAAACAAATAAAAGTGTCCTTTCCACCTGTATTGATTTCCATTGCACGTAAAACCTCACATAGCTTACTCTTCTGTGCCATAGAGCACTATGACTGTGCAAAACCTATTAAAAAGACATCGCTCAGCCACACTGTCACACGGAGTTTCTGTAATACTATAAATGTGGGAACTTTTGCTTCATTTTGACTCAGTCTCGCATACACTGTTCCAATGTGTTATTAATCTACGGCTGAAAATAGTTCCCATCACACACACTGTTTACACCTACTTCAGTAACATTTGATAAAAAACTAGAGTGTCTAGCTGTTTTAGAAAATTACAGAGCCCTTTTCACTATTTTTGACCTGTTTTTTTAAAGATTCAGCTGAAATGAATGAGCTTGGGAATGAGAGGGTATGAAACTCAGACCAGCAGTGTTGGTTTTGCTCTTTACATTGGATTTGTTGACAATAAGAAAAAAACATAATCCTTTAAGACCTGATAGGGAACATTATCAGGGTTTCCTGCCAATTCTGGTCCTTGTGTGCATGGATTTGCATCTGCAGACATCTTTACATTCAATATAAGAGCGTGTGAGTCTCAGCATTTATTACTGGATTTATGCCTTGGCACCCTCACTGTCTTTGCTATGTCTTAACATTTTCTTGTCATGCGCTCTGTGTGTCTGTGTTTGCACACAAGTGTGTGTTCTATGCCTTATGTCTGTGGATGCATGGGTGTTTGGTGTGTGTGTGTGTGTGTGTGTGTGTCTGTGTGTGTGTCTGTGTGTGTGTGTGTGTGTGTGTGTGTGTGTGTGTGTGTGTGTGTGTGTTGAGTGAGTGAGCATATGGGGTTAGAGAGTGTGCGTGTAAGTGGACAGACCCCACCCTGCCACGATCAAAAGAAGTAATTGCAGCTTGTTTCCTGTAATTAAAACTCTCTCTGAAAACTAGACCACTTCAGAAAGACAGACAGACAGAGAGGGGAAGAGAGAGAGAGAGAGAGAGAGAGAGAGAGAGAGAGAGAGAGAGAGAGAGAGAGAGAGAGAGTGGGTGAGGGAGGGAGAGAGAGAGAGAGAGAGAGAGAGAGAGAGAGAGAGAGAGAGAGAGAGAGAGAGAGAGAGAGAGAGAGAGAGAAGGAAAATAAAGAGACACAAGGGGCAGGGGAAGACTTGAAAATGACTTCTGAGAAAAAGGATAAGAAGAGCTGAGGTTTGACTTTTCTGCCTGTGTGTGTGTGAGTGGGTGTGTGCATAAGAGTGTGTATGTGAGAGAGCAAGAGTGACAGGGAGACCCACCTTCTGCAAACTGGAGGAGTTGAGCTGTGTCTTATCAATGATCTTTACAGCCACCTAGAAGGGAAAACAAGAATGTGTTAATTTATTATTGCACTTTTATTCATTAATTACACTTGCTGCAGTGGCTTTGACGCATACTGCTCACACGAACCTGCACAGCTACAGCCATCACAGGCACAAACACACGGCTATCTTTTTGAAGACATCACACACAAACAGAACGATACAATCTCACAGCATTAAGTGATAAACACACAATCACAGCAGGCGACAGTTGCATAATAGAGAGGGACACACACGCACGCACGCACGCACGCACGCACGCACGCACGCACGCACGCACACACACACACACACACACACACACACACACACACACACACACACACACACACACACACACACACAGAGAGCTGAACCATGGTTTATACCCATGCCATAATGAGGTCTATAGTTCATAATCCAACATTGGACATGAGCAAGGGAGACAGAAAGAGAGATAAAATACAGAGAGGGAAGGAGAGAAATAAGAAGGAGAGTGAAATAAAAATAGCAAAACAGACAGATGGGAGAGACTCAATGTGAGAGAAGTAGAACTAGAATTACCGCCTCCCCATTGTATGCCTCTGCCAACCAGTCAAGTTGCCGTTTACATCTATGTGTGTCCAGGCTCTTATAGTGAATACTTTCACGGAATTTTATAAAAGGCACCAAGTGCATTTTTCGGCGAAGTGGTAGTTATCGTGATTTTGACATGTATGACTCACTTTCCAGTGAAAAACGTGCTGTCTTCGATTAGAGACTATTTTTACAGAGGAGTACAGAGGACTGATCGAGAGCTTCATCACATGGTGCAGCAACAATCACCTGAAGCTCAACGTCAGCAGAACCAGTGAGCTTGTGGTGGACTACAATACTTCAATGTGGCTGCTGCTGCAAAGAAGCTACAGAGTGTATAACATGGATGCTTTGCACACGTCTTCAACCCAGCAGCACAGAATACAAGCACCACAGTTTCCAACCACGATGAGTGTCATCACTTCAGTATCTGACCAAATGTGAAATATGGTCGCTATCTCCCCTTCTTTTCCTGTGGTGCTGAATGACGACCAGAAAAGTTTTTGCAGAACATTATGATGCCAGTGTGAAACTGAGCTTTGAGCTTCATTTTATCTTACTGGACATTTGTCTGAAATTTTGTCATGATTAGCATAGAAATTCTTGAGTTGTGGCCAAAAACACCATTTCTGAGGTCACAGTGACCTTGACCTTCGACCACCAAAATCTAATCAGCTCATCCTTCAGCCCACAGACCACCGGATGCAAAGAAACTCTCCCCAGGCTTTCCTGAGGAATTGCCTTCACGTGAATGGGACGGACAGACGTACTTACAGCACTGACATTCGGACAACCTGAAGACATAATGTCTCTGGCTATGGCTGTCACTGGCACAGAGGCATAAAAAAGATAGATGAAACAGAACAAGAGAAGAGAAAGGCGAGGGAAACAAAGAATTATCTCAACAAGGACACAGAAAGGGGGGGTCTATTTCTCTCTCCCATTTTTCTCTTTCACTGCCAACTAAATCCATTCGTCCACTCCTCTTTCTGGTTGTGCTTGTCTGTCTGACTCTTTCATGCCCTCTGACTCTGCCTTGTTTTCTTTGTGTGTGTGTGTGTGTGTGTGTGTGTGTGTGTGCGCGCCAGCGAGTCACATGGAGTGTTATCAGGGTGTCAGGCACAGAGCTGTCACACACTGACAGAGCCCGCCCACCCCTCTCTTGCTCTCTCTCTTTCTTTCGCAAACACAGACCGAGAGTTGACTTGACTGGGCCTCAGACAGAGCCTGGCATGGGCTCACTGTAGACTCAGGTTTTCCCTTAAAGGGACAGACCACCATGTTACATCACATCTGGAATTCACAGTAAGCCGGAGACATTTAGGCTTCTCTATTCAAGCTGACAATGGTGATCTAATCTCCTGCAGCAGATGTACCGTCTCCAAAGCCATGCAAGGCCAGGATCAGAGCAGACCTACTGTGTGTCACAGCGTGAACGCCCCGCCATCCTCAGCAACCAGGAAGGAAGATTAAACTTTCAACATTGGCTGAACATTTATAATGTGTGCCTGTTTGTTTTTTACCATCTTGGCTGATCAGAAAAACCTGCGGCTTCTTCTCTACTCTAAATAGTTTGGTGATGAAATAGTCATTTGGAGTCCATTTGTCACTTACAGCAGGTTTGCTCACCTGCTAGCAATTTATCATGGTAGCTTTGCTTTAAGTAGAACAGTCAAAGCAGTTTGGTGTTAGACTGACTCAATTTTCAAGAGAGAAATTTCTCTATTTCTACTTCTGAAATCAGACTTTGTTATTGAAACACTGACAAGGCAGTTTTTAGTTAATAAAGAGTCACAAGTAAACATTTCTCCAGAAGTTGCTAAAGATAAAACTCTAAAGTTCAGAAAGTCACTCGCTCTGTAAGTGGAACCAAAGAATAGATTAAAGCATTCAGATCAATCTAGCGTGCGCGCGCATGCATGCCTACCTCTTTTCCGGTGAGGACGTGTCGTGCCAGTTTGACCTTGGCAAAGTTGCCCTTGCCGATGGTTTTTAGCAACCGATAGTTACCAATGTGCGGCTGGTCATCTGATGTGGTCGTGGCGACGGAGTTCCGACATCGCGGCATGCTGGAGCGGCCAGATGACTTGGACTCCTGAGAAGAAGGAAGGCAATGCGTAAGAGGACACAATGACTGGGAGGCAGAAAGTAACAGAAAGTGACCATCAGCTGTCCTCACCACTTTGTATCTATGCGACAGTCAAAGCTTTTAAGGACAGATAAGGTTTATTTCATGTCTATTTCATGTTCAGCGCTCCCACTCCTATATTTCAGGAGATATTTTTGTGTTAGAATAGTACAATTTCATTCATCCATACAAGTGACACGAAACGAAATTACAAATGACTTTTTGACAAATTTATGTAGGTTTAAATACACATAAATCCATAACAAAACAACACAGTTTTCAATTAATAACTATTACATTTAAGTTCAAATAAGTGTCCAAGTTGTCTGTATTCAGGCAGACTAGACCAGATTATACAGGCATTTGGGCTTTCAGATTTTATTATGGATTACAAACAATCAGAAGAGAATCGGTCTATAGAGCTAGAGCAGCACTTTCGCACAACTCTTAGGGTGTTACAAAAACCGCATTATAATCTGATACCGAGATTACGATAAGAAACGAGGAATGAACAGCCAATATTGACCAGGATCTCCCAGGATTCAAAGAGAACTACAACACAAGCGAGGTGGACTTAAAGTTAAAGAAAAGGAAGGTGAAGAACACTTTAGCACTCAACAAAGCTTACAAATGTAAAGCTTTTTAAACCAATCTGAAGCTGTCATTGGAAGCTGCACTCTAAGATCATCTGACAACCATAAACACCATTTTAGGGGAAAAAAAACAACATGTCCACTGCGACATGTACGGAAAGCTGTGAATAAAGTAAAAGCAAAAGCACTGATTACAAATACATGATGGACATTTTTAGCAAAAATAATTGTAATTTTCTTCCATGTTCTGTCTTATGAAACTTGTAGTTAAAACACTGACTATGACTTATGCTTTTCCTAATAACATTGAAATTTATAGTTTTCCTGGTGGTGTTTGACGTAACATGGCAATAATTAATATCGGGGTTATGAGCACGTCACGAAGAGCCACGGTCAAACACAGAAACTATGCATACGGTCTGATAAGGCTGGTTCACTTTTGTACATTCAAAGCAAATGTGCTGGGACACCGAGCTGAGTCTGTTCATATTGTCACTGTTTTACTATGGTTAATGTTTCACACCACAGCCAGTCGCTGCCCACACACAATATTCATCTTTTGGTAAGCTTGAGAAGAATAGCAATATAAAATAATATTCTATCCATGCTTCCTTGACTGTATGCGTGTGACTTTCATTTGAACCCACAAGGCCAGGAGTGTATAAAGTTATTTTAATGGTCTCTTTATACGGTAGCATCGAGTAAAAAATTGCCTCAGTTCATCTTACGGCTGACAGGAGGTCTTTCGAGTCATATGCACACCCGCAAAAAGAAAACAAAACCTTGCTGCGCTGGCAAGTTTTGCATGGTTGGCAACTGCGATTGGGTTTCAACTCCAGGAAAGGGTCACAGCAATTGTGTGTGTGTGTGTGTGTGTGTGTGTGTGTGTGTGTGTGTGTGTGTGTGTGTGTGTGATCTGAGCGGACAGGTGATGGGGATCAGGGTCAAAGGAGAGGACGACAGGCTCCAGGGTGACGAGACGCAAACACAAACGCCTGCGCACAGATACAAGAATACACACTGGTGCGGGTACACAGACATGCACACGGCGGCATAAGTCACCCACACCTCTCGGAGATTTGACACCGATGAGAGAGACGGTCCAGTGAAATTCACACTGTCGGCGCAGAGTGAAAAGGTTCGTACAAATCATCCCTTTCTCTTGTTCTCTTCCTCCAACACCGAGCAGTCATTTTATTCACCTAATTATCGCTTTCTATCTTGAACAAATTAGAGGCTCACTCTCTGTCACAAATTACCCACAGACCACATTTCTATCAACATCGTTCCCCCTCCTTGGGCCATGGGAAACAAGGATTGCTTCATTGTGTTTGTGTGTTTCTTGCTCCAGATGGTATGATCTAATGTCTGTGCCCCCCCCTCCCCATACACACACACACACACACACACACACACACACACACACACACACACACACACACACACACACACACACACACACACACACACACACACACACACACACACACACACACACACACACACACACACACACACACACACACACACACACACACACACACACACACACACACACATCCTCATGCTGACAGTGCAGACCTGTATAAAGTGTAATAGGCCAGATTAAGATTTAGCACATGAGGGGGAATGGGGATTAAAAACAAATGACCGTTACATTAAACCCCGAGGACAGAGGAACGGCCTTATGTGGCCTTGATTGAGGGGGGAAGCAAATGATTTTTATTTTTGGATCGTGTGGTAGAGGGCGAGAGGGAGACAGACAATATGTTATATGTGGACACTATTTGAGACAATGAGACCCAATCTGACCATACAAAGTCAATTTCTCATTCAGATGGGCTGTCCTCACAGAGCCTATGTGATCTAACTCCCTGTCAGAGAGAATTGCTGTCCAAAATAGTGGCTGGAGGTCAAACTTTGCCCTCAACAAAACATTTGTGTCTCCCACCTCATTCTAGAAAGTAATAAGGTATCCTATTGATGCAATTTAAAAGCTGTGAAACACTGGGGTTATGGTATATGTATATGTATGGTATATGTTCATGGTAACACCGGTGTAACATTGGCACTGGAGTTAATTCAAAAAGGGTAGCAACAACAGCATGTGGACATATGGAAATGTGCAGAAGTGGCTTGGTTACAAAAGATGTGAAGTACAACAAACCCCGGAAACATGCAAGAAGTGCAAGAAGATTGTAATAACAAAGGGAGGTAATACAAAAAATCTTATTGCAACACGTAAGCAGACGCACCCAGTTAAGTACGAGGAGAGCTAACAGCTAATGTGGGTTCTGTCTTTAGGAATTTCATTAGGTCATAAATATCCTGAAACATTGTGATATTATCTGAGGACAATAGCACCCACCACCTTATGCAAGAACCGATACACTGAAAGGAGCCCAGATACAAAAGTTACACTTGAAAAACTCTGAAAAAGCTTAGGTTTAGTCCTTACTCCTATTGGTAAACAGTAATGCTTGTCCCATGGCCTTTTCTCTGCGCATTTATGTGCACTTAAGTAACCAGGTTACAACCTCCACTGGGCACAGCGGCGTTGCATTCCGCCAGAGCTGATAACAGCCACTCAGGACAATGCCTCAGTGCATTGTAGAGAAGCATCTCGCTGCTCTGCTCTGCAGTGAATATGCATCTATTAAACTAAAAAGATCCTTCCATGTAGCAATGTGACCTCATTTTCAGACAAAGAAACCTCTAGAAGAAGCAAATCTATATCCATCTCTGGACAATTTACTATTTATAAAATTCAGACACATTTGTGCTGAAAAGTTACCACAATGTATGTAAAAGCCATTGTCTGATTTCCTGCATAACCTGTTGACCAGTAAACTGAAGTGTAGTGTGCTGACTGACAGGTAAAGCTTTCAATGTCAGCACTGGCTAAAGGAAACAGAATGTAATTCCTTTAATATTGAATGCAGTGTGACTATTAGCAAGTAAAGACCAGCCTAAGGTATCTTAAGACACAACCTGAGATGTTTATGTCTTGAGACAGAGAACTAACCTAACAATGTTTAAAAAAAAACACATTAGGGGCCATTTACCCAATTATGTACCTGTAAGTATGTGTTGCTTTATGGATGTAGCAGTGGAGACATCTACAACACAGCTGCAACACAGCGGTACCCCTGTGTTTGATGCTGCTGAGCTGTTTGCCAGAGATATTAGGGGATCAATAAGTCAATCCAGTAACAAAGCAGATGCTTTGTTATCATGCGTGCATCAATGTCCTAATGTAGTGATGAATATTAATAGGAATGTCATTTTTTTTTGTGCTAACAAAGATGAGAGCATGGAAACTTTTACAAACATGCTATTTCTCACCGAAAAAAGCAAGTGGCTGAATTTAAAATTAAAGTTTTAGGCAGACTCTTCTATTATCCTTAAGCAGCCTTCTGAGTAGTAATATAGGGAATCAAAAAATAATGAGGACAATGCAGGACAACCAAACTTTTGATTATACTGACCAAGTTTGAATTCATTTTTATGATGAAGAAAACGGTTCTCAGGCTCTCCTCTGAGCTACTCTGAAATGAAACCTAACCACCTAACCAGAGTAGAACTATACTAGTGAAATGAAATGAAGATCAGTAGACAGAGACAAACTTTCCGTCTTTGGCTAACCCCCCCCCCTTGCAGTCAGCAGGCTTAACTTTTCATTACGTAGTCTACAGTCATTGTACAAAGTACAGTAAGTTAAAATTCAAGCGCGTTAGCTCGGAGTTCTTTCCCTCTTTCACCGTCCTCCACTCTTTAGTCTTCTCTCCTATCCTCTTTCATGTCCGACTATTTTTGTCTTGTGATTCTTCCTTCATTTTTGGGCAGCTGCAGGCTAAGCGACCCCCCTCCCCCAACGCGCGCACACACACACACACACACACACACACACACACACACACACACACACACACACACACACACACACACACACACACACACACACACACACACACACACACACACACACACACACACACCTCCTCTGTCCCTTCAGTTATAATTATAGAAGTGTTGGAGGACAATAAGTGACATCATTGTTTTGTTCTCACATTACTCTCTGATGTAGTGTGTGACTCATGAATACGAACTTGAAACTGCAAACATGCGCAGTTTAGCAAAGAATTTACAAACGTAAGATTCCAGTAAAGGAAACTTAATTTGCCATATTCACATTGGCTGAAAACTGCAGTTGAACACATATTTGAGTTAAACACATGGTTTGTTGATGACATTCATAACAGATGAAGGGACCTCTCCTGAAAACAGAGGTCAGAGGAGTAAAATTGGACACACAAGGCTCAAAGACACATAAATGTAACATGGTTGACCTCATCAGGTGACACTGAACTGGGAGCAGTAAGCAAGGCTGTGTAAAAACGCTTAACAGGTTTGGCTGGCCTGCATGGTTACTTTACATATGATAGTCTTCTCCATACAGCACTTCCACATGCAGACTGTAGAGGCTGGAGTGTGTGTTCAGTTCCACTCTGCCAGCACAGTACTGGCACCAGAACATAAGAGAACACAACACACAAATCAGCAGCTCGGTTTGTCTATAGACATCGAAGCATATGTACATTTCTTTGTAAACATCCTTTTATTTTAAATCATAAGAGTGTGTATATGTATCTGGTTAAAGCTATAGCCCTTCTCCTGCCACTTTTCTATCTTTAAAAACTGATTCCTTTATCTGATGTGTTTTTAATTTCGCAATTCAGTGAACTGACTTGGATGATGTCTTAATTACATTTGTTTCCAAGTTATTTGTGATTTCGAGGCTTGATTTGCTGCCAGTTTCTACAACAAGCACCATTCAAAATGTAATAAAGCAAAGCACAATTTGCTCTCAACCCATGTTCATTGGTTACCGTGTGTCAAGTCTGTCAGATGGGGGAGACAGTCTTTGATGTTCTTCGCCTACCGTGTGGAGAGACCATTAGCATAGTGTTTATATCCGGCCCAACAATTCAGACTCCCTCCCAACACACACACGGAAAGTCACTGACAAGATGTTTGCAGCTGAGAGCCATTTACTGCCACACTGCAAACACGAGCATGTGCACATGACCAAAACACATATGCACACACACACACACACACACACACACACACACACACACACACACGGCAGCAATGTTAATCCAAGGCAGTACCGGTCGTGTTTTGACTCAAGCCTCATTATCACTGACCTTTACTAATCTGAGTTCTGGAGGAAGCCACTCAGATACGACCAGATGGAATTTTACACAGTGCCATTCAAAAAGTGACCCGAAAGGAGAGCCGCACATGAAGTGTGTGCAGCACATTACTATCAAGAGACAGCTCAACCCAAATGCAAGATAGACAAATATGTCATCAACAGTAGGAAGGCAAATAGGGATAATAAAAGGAGGAGGATCTTAAAAACACACACTTTGAGATATGAACATGAAACACCAGGCCACGCTGAAGAGACTAAACACCATTTACAACACTGAAAAACGCTCTCTCCCATCCAACTGACAGCATCGCCAGATCCTATTGATCAACCATCAGCTATAATCTGATGAGGCTTCCAGATGATCTTTCAGCCCGCTGCTGAGTAGACTGCTTCGCCTTACATTACCTCATTCTGCAGTCATAATTGAAAACCAATGCGTCTATCATTGTTTACTCTGCTGAGACACATTTTTACTGTATTGTGCAAAATGTGTCCATATGTATGTCGATTTTTGCACGTGTTCAATTCGAAAATATGAGGTATAATTACACAGACCCATTATTACTCCGATTATATACAATTAAAACACAGCATCTTTTCTGACAACTTAGGCAATCAAAAAGCTGATGGCTCATTGGCAGCTATTATTACATGGTGTTTACATGATTGGTTTTTTTTAAATGCCACATCACAACCTGCAGTTAACAATTAAATGTAATCACACTGTTCCCTTTCATTTGAAAGAATTAACTACAAATTAACAACTCTGTCGCTTCCTGCCCAACGACGACTTCGGTTTGTCATCGGGGACTTGGAGGAAGAGCTCAGCGGAACGCTGAAGACAATTATAACCATGGGGGGAAAAGCTATATCAAATTTAATTAAATTTAAGAGTAATGAGCTGAAAACCAATTTATGAGGTTAAACTAAAGGTCTGAACACTTGCACACTGCAAGAGACCATTTCCCCCTACTTAGGGGTAGACTGGGCTCGGGACAATATATTTAGAATCAATAGAATGTTAACAATAGATTAAGAGTTATTATCAAAAATGATTCAAGTAAAAGTGGTGATAGTAATTTAGGACAACGTTAAGATTTTTTTAGAAGGCTGGATAATTTCAACATAGTACTAATAGCATTAATTAAAGCTCCAAATAACTCTCTGATTGGTTGTCCAATCATTAAGATCTAATCCAGAGAAACACATTGAGTTTTGAGGTGCCCTTTTTAACACTGCTGCTACTGAATTTAATCTATTCTCCACACATTCTGTGAATGATAATGGCAGAGCTGAAATGGTTTTAGCAAGCAATTTACACTGACATGCAGTCCGAACTGGAAGCCTGTGTGTCCAAAAGGATGAAAAAAACAATGCAATGTCAGATACATCTGAGATTACTGTCAGGCCTATAGATTGCTTTCATAAAACTCATTTGACATACAATCTGCATCATCTGTAACCATCCGCATGCTGTAATTTGCTACAAACCAAAGTGTAGTTAATGAGCACAATTTTCGTTAACTATAAATGTCACAAAAAATTCAGCTTATTAATTAATCCTGGCTAAGTGGGCTTAATTTGGCTGAAAGGGCGGTAGCACTCGTACAAAAAAAAACTTCTTGAGCTTTTCTTTTCTGCTTTATAAAACTCCTGCTCACCAACATCCTTGACAACAGCACCGCTGTTCAAATTGCCATAGCTCTCTGTGTCAACCTAAGCTACTATAATGGAATTTTCATCATTTATATTCCTGTGTTGGGCAAGGTAAAACTGAGGCACTAAAAACAGATGGGCCTATGCAGGAGATTTTTTTTATCTATTTATTTTTTGCCTTAAAACAAATTTAAAGCTAAATACCTTATATTTAAACCATTTTTTATATAATCAATCCTCAAAGTCAATTTGACACTTTGCAAAATTATAGATGTTATGTATCTTTATTGAACACACAACGCAACCACATACAAAAAGCTGCTGCATTATACTGAAATTTGTGGGTGGGACACACACACACACACACACACACACACACACACACACACACACACACACACACACACACACACACACACACACACACACACCTCCCAACTCTAGGTCGTGATGGCTGTGTTGCCATGGAGATTTGTCGCTTGCTGAATCCTGCCCTCTATCTCAATGTTGATTTGTGTCTCTTTCATCCTTCCTTCATTTTCTCTTCTTCCCTCCCTCCCTCCCTCCCCCCCTCCTCCCCCACCATTCTTTTTCTTCCTCCCCATCTATTCATATGTTTATGTTTCTATTTATGCTTCTCTTTAAAGGCAAGATAGGCTTCAAGAAAAGAAAGACACGTGACAAAGAGTTTCATGTGGTTGAATAGGAGCGCGTAGTGTGAAGTATCCTGATATTACTACACAGTGGCATATCAGACGATGGTCAAAGAAAATCAGACTTAACAGAGGAGCTGTTCTTAACCACCACAATTTACTTTCTACATGGTGACTTTTAGATATAAACATCCATTACAGCTGAAACCACAGCTACCAACTGGAACTGCTAGTTAATTACAAGGAAATCCCAACAGGAGATAACTTTGGCATACTCATGTGAACAACCGCTCTAATGAGACAGAAATTAAAAGGACGCAAGCTTCAAAGTTGCCAAAATGCCTCACAGAAATGTTACTGCATAGTGAAACAGCCAATCTTTTTTTTGCTGATGGCCACATTTGCTCACGTTGGTCGTATAGAGGCTTGAGTACTGATTGGGGTCAGTTGAAGACTTTTGAACATTTTATGTTAAACCTAAACCATTATAGGCCAAAAGCAGTGCCGGTTGAACCAAACCCCAGTCTGTCCTTAACTATCACACTATAGCTTGTCTGCCGTCCTCCTTTGTAAACTCTTCTAAAACTCTGCAGGACAATATCAATGTACAGTATAGCTGGAGTGTGTGTATATGTGCACACACACAAGGCTAAGAGCTAAGTAAATCTGTGAGAGGCCCCTTACTTTAGCAAGGTGGTGTCACGCTGGGTCTCAGTTTGCTGTGAATGTAGAGTCGTGTGTGTGTGTGTGTGTGTGTGTGTGTGTGTGTGTTCTCTTTAACTGGATTACCCTAGCTCCCAAGGTATGCGTATATTTGTGTGTGTGTGTGTGTGTGTGTGTGTGTGTGTGTGTGTGTGTGTGTGTGTGCGTGCACACACGTGTGTGTCAAATCAATTCAGAGCTCCTGTTTGCTCTGTTGCTGTCACAGTTGGGACACACTGCACAGCCCGTCCTTGCGTGGTCTTGTTCTACTACAATGCAACTGTGTGTGTGAGTGCAAGCCACAGTAAACAGGTCTGCGTAGCTTTCACATGGTGGCAGATATGAAAAGCTGGTGAATAAACATATAGATATAGTGACAAATCTTTTAAAAGTAAAACAACCAAAGGAAAAAAAAAGAGCACTGGTGTTATTTCATTTAATGCCACACACACTGACAGTGTAAGTATGACTATTGTTTGGGCATCTATGAACTCAGTAGCTTATCATGTCTCATCATGTGGACTCATGTGGCGTTCATGTGGGAACCATGAAATAGTGGTTTTGTGACTTAATGAATAGCACGATGCATTTGTTGCATGGTTAAATCACAGCAAACCAGTACAGAAGAAAATCTTTGCATATCTAAATATGGAAAATACTGAAAATTATAATCAAAGATAAATTAGGTTTGATATTTTGTGATTACAAAGCCCACTCTGACTTTGTGGATACATTCAATCAAGCAATTTGGTTCAAGTAGCAAGACTGCAACAACGCTTGGGTGTACACTCCATAATCAGAATTATTAGCCTGATCGTGGCGGCTTAGTTATTCTTGGTTCCCGCTACGTGATTTGAACCCCAACTAACCAAACGTTTCCACTCTGCCTGGAGTTCTGAATCCGTGTGACTCAGCAGAGATCAGAGAGTTTCCTCCACTGGATACAGCTAATCCTACCAGATACGAGAGGTAAAGGGACCCAGGTTAAAGCCTCAGAATCAAACTGGGCAACAGCTTGGGCTAGTCAAAGCATTTTAAACTAGCTTTGTTTCAAAAACTGTCGAGTGAGTCAAGTTGTAGTGTGAGTAACGCCACAACAAACACTTCTGACAAACATTGCCTTAGCCTTGGGAAATGTGTTTTGGAGAAAAAGCCACGTTACTACTTCTTGGGTGCAGCACTGAGGGCACAATGGAGGCTTGAATGTTTACCAGCAGCTGTGTACTTAAAAGCACTTCTTGAAAATGTGCACTGATGTTAGACAATGACCAATATACAAGCTAATATGTCAGTTTTACTGCACACAAGTTATCCTCCAGAGGCTAACAGAAAGCCCACAAACTATAAAGACAAAACATAGAACCTTGGTGTGTACACTTGGTTTGTACTTAATCTAATCTTTGACAAATTAATCAGGTCCCTAAAGTATTCATGTGACCTTTCCTGGACATCAAAACAGACACATTTGATCAAAAGAACACAACACTAACAACAGACTGACACCAGAGGACAAAATAGAAAGACCGAATTACTTTGAAGCGGTGAGACAGGAGTCCACACGCCTTCACCTAAATGACATCAAGGCCTTCAAGTCGCAGGTCTACAGTTAGTTGCCACACCTACCACTCGGCTCAACAGGAAAGGCCTGTTTTACCCTTCTCCTCTACACAATTCAATACATAGTACACAAAGCACTGAACTTCACTGCACTGCTGGTTGAACACCCAGGTAGCATCTGCCTGTCCTATATCTGTGTGTCCACTGGAGCTCCAGGTATAAATGGCAAACAGAAGTCAGTGAATCCAAATGTAATTCCAATCCAATTAACAAGTGACTGCATGTGCCAGTCTGAGCGGGGAAAATGAAGGACTGCTAGTGTGTGTGCTGGCAAGAACAAATATGAATGTGATGGAGTGAATGATCTTGTGTGTGTGTGTGTGTGTGTGTGTGTGTGTGTGTGTGTGTGTGTGTGTGTGTGTGTGTGTGTGTGCGTGTGTGTGTGTTTGCAGCAGGTTCTCTGTTGCTAGGGCCCTGGCTAGTTTTGTCTTTCTGTTCATCTGCCTAGTGACTGGTCTGCTAAGGAGAGAGGCATAATTTATGGTTTCCTGGGCGTAACAGCAACGTGTACATGTGTGTGCCCCTGTGTGTGTGTGTGCTTTATAGATCGCTTACAAGATGACTCAAGGGGAGCATGAATAAAGACAGGCAAAAAAGGTGAACACCAGAATATTAAAAAAATAAAACGTCTTCAGCAAAATATCTGTCAGTGTACTCACACATTCAGAGTGTCTCTCTCTCATCTATACTGAATTTCCAGTCCAGCAGCTCGCTGGGAAATTCTCTGTGAGGCTTTCACACTCCCAAAGTGTCAGGTGAAATACATCAAAGTGTGCTCAGCTAACCTCATATTTCCAATACACTGTTTGCTTTGCCTTCTGTTGCTGTGGTGCTTGACAGCATTTTGAACTTCCCTCTGTCAACTTTTCAGTCGTAGTGCAGGTTACAAAGGTCAAAGCCATAAAGACGAGAAACTAGGGCCAAGGAATGACAAGATTTATACGTTATGATTTTGACCTCATAAATAAATATACGGATACTGCCCCTGGCATGTCTCTAGTTCAATAATCGCATTTGCATTCCAAAAATGGGAAAGGAAATGTGAGAATCTGCAAAAATGAATCGGAACTCAGAGGTTATTTCTCTTACCAAGCTTAGAAAAGGCCATGTGATATAAAATACATTTTACAGTGAGACAAATCTTGAGCATTGTTAATTTGCCTTGTTTTTGATGACTGAGGATTTAAAACCTCAAAAAAATCAACTAATGCCTGGATGAGAAATACTGCAAGTAAGTATAACGTTTGTGTGTTTAGATACAACCCTGATTCCAAAAAGGTTGTGTAAAACATAAACATAGAATGCAGTAATTTGAAAATCCTTTTCAAAGAAAGGGAAGATATTTAATGTGTAAACTGATCAACTTTATTGTCTCTTTGTAAATATACACTCATGCTGAATTTGATGTTTGCAACGTGTTCCAAAAAACTTGAGACAGGGACAAGTTTAGTACAGTGTTACAGCTCCTCAGGAAGCATTTGGGAACTGAGGACACTAAGTGTTGAAGTCTTTCCCTTTACTGTTTGATATACAACTTCAGTTGCTCAATTGTCCAGGGTCTGCGTTGTCGTATTTTGTGCTTCATTATTCACCACAGGTCTGGATGCAGGCAGGCCAGTCCAGTACCTGCACTCTTTCACTGTGCAGCCACTCTGTTGTAACGTGCAGAACATGGCTTGGCATTGTCTTGCTGAAATAAATGGGGACGTCCCTGAAAAAGATGGCATCTGGATGGCAGCATTAATGGTGCCTTTAGAGATGTGCAGGTTACCCATGCTATGGGCACCAATGCAGCCCCATACCATCACAGATGCTGACTTTTGCAATTTGCAATGATAATCTGGATCAACCTTAACCTCTTTAGCTGGAGAAAACAACATCAATGATTTCCAAAAACTATATGAAATGTGGACTTGTCTGCATCCACTTTGTGTCAGAGCATCTCTGATGAGCTTGGGCTCAGAGCAGTCAGAAGTGTTTCCGGATGTTGTTGATATGTGGCTCTTAATTTGTATGGTCGAGTCTTAACTTGTAGATGGAGCGACAAACTATTTACTGACAATGGTTTTTGTGAAGTGTTCCCGGGCTCATGTAGTAATGGCCTTTACACAATCCCGTCACCAATTAACCCGTTTACTTGTGGAATGTTCCAACCAGGTGCTTTTTGAGCATTACACAAATTTCCCAGTTTTTTCTGATCCCTGTCCAAACTTTTATGAGACATGATGCAGTCATGAAATTTGAAAATACAATACTAATAATAAAGTTTATTTTAGGTTGCAGATAACTACATCTACCTATGATAATCAGGCAGCTCGAAGGTCCCAGCTAAGTCTTAACTAGATAGGCAATGCTTTTAAGTGTTTATATGAGAATGTGGAGGCTTCTCCCGTTGCGGTGCATAAAATTACTGTCAGATGATTCTCCTTATTCCCATCTGGTACCAAGCCCTCCAGTAAAATGTAATAGTCCTACCGTCCCACAGGAATCCCACAGATCCCATCCCCATTTTTCCTGCTTGATAAAGTAGCGTACAAGCAGGACAATTTTCAGTGAGGCCAAGTTTGTACTCGTAGGCGGAATTAAACAGCAATCATTAGCTTGGTTAAAAAGAAGACTGCACACTGAGCTATCTTGGAAAGGTGGCTTCCGTTAAGGGCCTATGGTTCTCACCATTTTCCAAGTTTTTGGGGGTCCTTTGCCTTGCCTTTATTGAAGGACTGAGATTGCTGGTGTCACTTGAAATACACCTGGCAGGTAAGGCTTTATATGGGCCACCTTGTGATTTCTGCTTTATTTCCTTGTTCCTTGTTTTACTTCCATTGGGGACAGACCGTTAAGAATAAATAATTCTTGGGTTAACCCAATGTGAACACTCAAAGTCCTTGTTAGTTTCTTGTTTCCCCCGACATGACTTCTACAATGAGGAAATGCCTCAGTTGGATAAATTAATGGTTCAAACCCATGACACCTCCATGTGGGGAGGATCCAGTTTGCTCGACTAGTGTGCAACTACCCAAACAATGAAATGGAGGATGAAGTAACAATTGAAGAGGCAGACCAGTATTTCTGGCTGCATTAGTCTGTCTTTTCAGAAGACGTGGCTCAATGAATAGAGAGGGAACATTGTAAAACAGGAAATCAGACAATCAAGAGATTGTGTCTGGGGAAGTGGACAAAGAGTGCAAACCTACAGCAAACATGTTAACACAAGTTATGCAGCATCACATTTTGGAAAATTTTACTGCAATAATTTAATAGCAAATGGTTTCTGAGACAGCATACGTTGTACTTTGTATGTTTAAAAAAAGCGTCTTTATCACTGAACCTACAACGATCTGTTGTCACACTGATAATGAGTGTCATATTCAAAGAGGTTCCTCAAACTAAAAGCCAGAACCAAACCTTGTGTAACATGACAGATCAAAGTCACTCAACATAACTGCAATTTCACGCTGTCAGAACTCCGAGAGATGTCACAAGTCACTTGGCCTATCTACATTTCACAGCTTTCTTATATGTGCCCAGCGCCTGTTTATGATGACAGGGTGGCAGCCTGTCTTGGTCAGTATCTTTTACTATGCAAATCCCCGCAACCCCACCCCCAGACTTTAGTTACCATTAACTTACAGCTTACTTTGTCTGCGTTTTGTTCCATCAATATTTCCATCAATATTTGAATCCCTCCTCTGTGGCTCTAACCTGTGTGGGTTTAAGGACAGAGGGTGTCATGCTGGAGAGATTGTAAAGCCCCTGAGGCAAATTGTGAAATTTTAAGAAAATCTGACATCTGTGAAAAGGGCATGTAAACTTTCTATCCAACTCCAGCAAATCACTATTGGGATAACCTGGCGTGAAATATTACAATAAACAGCCCCTCCATTCTAGTTAAGCAGTCTGGTTGCCGATACAAGGTGAGGATATTTAAAGGATATCTGCTTTTATCAAATAGCACACTGAATTACCAGATCAAAGTATAACACTGAAGTCTGTGATGGGAAAAGAGAGTGTCATGTCAACATTGAGCCCGTCTTCATGCCCGGTGACATTTCGTCTTGCATCTCAAGACCTCTCACCAAAGACTTCCTATATGTGGGCTTTAATACAGACTGTGTGTGAGAGTACCCATCCGTGACCTTTTGCCTACAAACCCAGTTGAGGACTTGCCATGACCCCAAACATTTTCTTTCACCTCTAAATCCTCACTTGGTACTGTAGGATGAGTAAGGGTGTATTCAGACCAACAACAGCACTACAGCAAAACAACACAAGGGCCTCTATTGGTACAGGCGTGTATCTAAAGAGTACACAAACAAGGCCGACCAGGAAGTTCAGCTTGAGGGTTATTAATCCACAAGATACTGGACTTTGGTTTATACTCTTGCTTGAGTCTGCAACTGTTAAAAGTTATCACAGCAGCAGTTCATCTCCCTACAAGCATCATGCGGCTTGTGGACAAATGCCACACATTACACACTACAGGGTATTCTACCCAATATACATGCTTGCAAGTACTTGACTGGTCATCACATTGTGTGGCTGGACAATGTTGCCTAGAGCCAGGTACAACTTTTCTGATGAACTGTTTTTGTTTTGCCTGTTCTTTGCCAGGACCCTCTGCAAAGGCTAAAACAGTGGTCTTGTTGAATTTAATGGAGGTTTGCTATTATTCAAGGTTAATGCTCACATGTGCGTTATACCAATATGTTAAAAATACACCAAACTTTAACTATGATATCAACCTTATTTGGATATGGAGAGGCCCTGTGTGTGTGTGTGTGTGTGTGTGTGTGTGTGTGTGTGTGTGTGTGTGTGTGTGTGTGTGTGTGTGTGTGTGTGTACTACAGTCAAAGAGTTATATAATGAACTGTATTGTTAATGACCGCAGTTCCAGGTAAGGGTGTAGTCACGTAAGAATATAAATGTGTCACTGTGTGTGTATACTTTCTTGCTAACACTTACTTACCTACCTAACTACATTCATACCAGTCTATTTGCTGATCTACTGTCCTGTACGTGAAGTAGTGATCCATTCCGTGAGATAAACCACACAAACAGCAGTGTGTGTCCTGTGAGATCATGGTAACAACAGACAACTTCCGTCAGCATTTCATTAGTACAAGAAGTGAAGACAGACTAAATCATTTGACCTTTTCAGTCTCCAGCACCAACAGGTTTCTGTGCTGGCTGGTAAGAGCAACTCTGCAGTCTGGCTGGCTCTGTGCAGGAACAGTTTACACACCTGGGTTGGGCTTTCAGTATTTCAGGTAGAAAACTGTTTGACAGAGGGTGCAGCTCAGATTGGGACAGATCGAAAAATCACCATTTAATAACACTCCTCTTACTGATCATGTTATATTTCTTTAATAGACAGTGTCAGTGTTATTAACTCTTTTTTAACCAAAAACGTTTTGCTCTATGTATATTGCTATATTCATGAAAACTGCTGACCAACTGCTAAAACAGTATCATAGCAAACACTCACAGCAGCAGCGTTCATATACTTATAGATACTTGAGCAACACAAATATAGAAATGCATTTAGCTCAGCACACGTGCCGACATCATCCACTGGCTACTCTGCTGACATGCAGACACAAATTTTTCCATCCAATGCTCTTGAGAGATTTTTCGACACATGATTCTTGTCAACAGCTGTCCAAGTAATGCAAGTCATGGTCTGTATCAGAAACTATAATGGCTTTCATGTGAGTGCATGTGGTTTTTCATAACTACAATGAATCTACAGATAAAAATGTCAACAATATTAAGACGGATACTGTAGTCTTAGAAGCAAGGGCTTTGTTCTGACCGTCTAATAATGATTCACAGAGCACAGCCAAAGAGTTTCTTTGTACTTTAAACTTTTAAGTCCACTACCGAGGTGTTTTTCTAGTCAACTAACATGTAAGTGTGAAATACACAATCTCTTTGGATCTACAGCTCCCAAAGTCCTTTGCAATATGATACATGTATTAACAGCATTTACAGTTTGTTTAGGAGCCCTATGGCCTCTGGATAAGGGTCAGTTGTTCTAGGTCAAAAGAGCATGTGTATTCTTTGTGAGAGCCTTTAATCACCCTGTGTACTGTGTAATATCTATTTAGTAATCAATGAAAGATAGGTTTGTTTCTTACAAGTTTGCATTTGCACCAAAAACATTGAAATTCAAGGAACTTTAAGGGCATGCTTGCAAGACAGAAGTTACACACCAATATTAAAAGTTAAAAACGGTCTCCAACAAAAATCAACCATCTTCTCTCTTGGAAAATGGAGGTTTCCCAAACACCACTTGATTGTTTTGGCACTTAAAACAATGGATTATGAGTGTTTCCAATTGCCAGAGGTACATATTAAACACTGGTAATACAGTCGTGTACTATGATGAAATAGTAATGCATCTGGATAATATGTGGATGCTGGGTTTCTGTCCTGTCAGCTGTAGAGAATTCACGTGGAACTGCCTGACAGGATTGTGTGTATTGCAACAGGTCAGAGTAATGAAGAGTCAAGTAGGAGGACATGCCCCAACACACAGACTAAACAGAAACCTAAATTTGTTCTTCTATTCTGCAAGGAGTGGGAAATCCAGTATGAGTGCGTAGGCAAGCTGGTGAATCACTGCTGCATGGCAAAGACAACAGAGACAGAGAAAAAGCAAAGGGACAAGCAAAGACACTGGGAGGCTAACTAGGGGCCCTATCCGCAGCAAATTTCAAAATAAAGTAGATATCTGGATACATATCATCTGTAACATTATATCGGAGAATTATATTTGATGTATGTCTTACCTGCCCAGTCGAATTTTCAATAACTTGCACCAGTGGTATCCTTGTTGACATTTTTGAAAGACTTGAAGTTGCCAAAAAGGGGAAAGGAGCGGTGAAACAAGAACGACTCTTCAGTGTCTATTGTGCATTTAAGCCCTGTGTAGTTGATGGTAGAGGGAAATTTCCAACAGATGTCCAGTGCTAGCCAGCTAGCAGCACGACAGATAGCCCGTGAATCAACAAGTTGAATCCCACATCAGCGGCTAGCCGAGTTAGCCAGCTAGCTAGAAACTAGCTAGCAGCAACCGCACGTCCCATGTTTGCCAGCAGTCACAAAACAGGAAAAGGCAAATATCTTCTTTAGCTTCGGTCTAGGTGTAAAAGCATTCAGTTCCCAATTAGCATGAATCAGCGCCGATGGTGACCAGCGAGCTATCAGCCTGATGCTTTGACGTTTTGGCCAGCTAGCTACTTGGGCTAGCTTGAAGAAAAGTTGGGCAACGGTTGTATTGAACAAGACAAGGTTCAATTAGGTGCTAGCATGCTAACCTGTAAGGTTGCTAACTAACGTCTAAGGAAGCCCAAACTGTCGCCGAAATCTACAACTAGTTTTTGTCCAGCGTCGTTTTCATAGCGCAGTGTCGACGTCTGCTTTTCTTTTTTCGTGGCAAAGACGTTTCCTTTCAGGTTTTAAACCAGGTCCAGGGTCTACAAACTTTCAGGCCAAAGTTATTCCCGGCGAGGTCTCGACCTTCCCAACTCACACAAAACAATTCAAAATGTTCCCAGTGAGATATTCGGGGTAGTGTATCCGAAAAAATAAAAGCAGCACCATGTAAAATGGTCACATGGCAGGTGGGAAACACGAATTAATTTGTTGCGCTAGCTAACTGGCTGGTCAATATTAGCCAATGTAGCTAGCTAATTCAGTGTTTCTTTCGCAGCAAAGCTAGCTAGTTAGCTTATTACCCTGCGGCCGCAGCGGCGGTGACTGCCACAGAGCAACCCACAAAACTCAAAATCCACGGAAATCACCGGCGCTCTTCCTTGTGTTGCGTGATTGGAATAAGGTCGTTCACCAGTGCTGCACTGCAGTGTGGCGATATACCAGTTCGTCCTGTCGGAACACCGACCGCTGTTATTCCCGTGACCAGACGACTGAAGGAGGAATCATCAAGTTGTAAAATCCATTATCGGTAAACTGGGGTTTTCTTGTTAGGAGGAGCGTGTCACGGGCGACAGGGGGAGAGAGGCGAGGAGCTGCGCCCGAATGCAGTCTATGCGCACGATCCTGCCCTGATACCGGAACAAGCTCGCGGCAACATGGCTGCTTGCACCACGACTGAAAGAGGAGGATTGAGGAGGGAGGGGGTTCGTTCTGTGTTCGGCTATACTCGGCTTTTTCCGACCGCGATTTCTTTAGGGTGGTAAATGGCAGGTGCAGGGGATAGTGTGCGTCCCTCACATCCTTCACGTCCTACCAGGGATGTACTCTGGCCTCAGGGGAACCAAACGCCTCCAGTTCCCTTAAAAGTCTTTTATTTTTGTAAGCAATTTGAGTACTTGTAAAATTCTAACACTAAAAATTTAGCTAAACTAACACAAACTAAAAATCAAGACAGATCTTAAAATGCAGTTATGTAGTTGTTTTTGCTGTAAGACTGTTGGTGGTGTGAAAGATGGTGATTATTCCAGGGGCCCACAGAAAATCCACATCCCAGTAGGATGAATGAAGCTCTTGGACCCAGGAGCACCCCTACAAAGGAGCAAGTCTGTTAAGAGTTGTGTAATTCACAAACATTTGTATGCACACATACTCTCTTTTTCCTCTTTCCGTATCACTCCGGAAACTCCAGTTCTGCAGGTGATGCTTTCATGGTACCTGCAGGAGCTGCCAGTTGTATCTTCAGTGGAGTCACTTCCCCATTCACCTGTCACACACTGAGTTTTTCCCTTTGAACGCAGCTCTTTATAAGTAACTTGAAGCAGAGCAAAAAACATCTTCATGTTGTTTTTGCATTCATTCATTCAGCCAGCCTGCACAAAATGTATGGAGCATACAGAGAAACTTCAAATCTAAGTTAAATTAAAATAGCACTTACTAGACACACAACAAGACATGTTTTTATTATCTGTAGTTTTGGTTCCTTGCCCACCTTTTCAGTATTGTCTCGAGGTGTTTTTCTGCAGATATTGACTGCTGGTTATCGTCAAAGTGGCATTTCCTGTCCAGCTTTAAAAAAAATGTGTTTGTTTTCTTCAGGGCTTATGAATAGCAGAACACCAGTGAACTTTGCTTGCTCATAGGGTGATCTTTGCTGACATTATTCTCTCAAATACCTCACCCTTTTGTTAACTATATGCAGATTTTTCATGGAAAATTTCCTTTCCAAGCATCCCCATGGTTTTCATCTGAATTTATCAGAAACCATAGCTATTAAATTATACTGCGGTGTGGTTGAATTATAGGTCCTCATTGCCATCACAGCAGTAAAAAAAGCGTCATTTGTAAATAACTGTGACTGTGAGATGCTGACAGCTGGCATAGGCATTTCCAAGTTACTTAGCAACAGCCATGGACTGACAGAAGATAATATGGCCACCAGTGGAAGTGGTGATGTCTGAACTCTGTCAGTCAGGAGGTCCGCAGAGACTAGTCACAATACCAAATATTCAGCATTGGCGCAACACGAGGATGTTATGGAGAAAATAAAAAAGAAATCAGGAAATGAAGGGGTATGAGAGGCTTGTTAGTAATGACTGGGAGAGGATCCAACTGGCAGGATTTCCTGATGAATCAAGGGAAAAGAAACACATCCCTCATGATGGATGGCGTGTATATGCACTGTTAAAGGAGACAAACACCTCCTGTGCTTCCTGTGCACAATAGTGAGTTCATATCTTTAATACTGTCACCTTCTTGCTGTGTCGCCAGGCCTTTCTTGTCAGTATGCACTCAAACCAATCCAACAGACTTGGCAGCACGTGTCCTGTTTCTTTTCCCAGCATATTGGAGTGTGTCCAATTTGATGGTGGGCCACAGGAGAGCGGATGTCGCATGCATGCTACAGTATTTTTTGATTAGCTGAAAATAGGCAGAAAATCTATATTAATGAGCACATGAACTCCATGACTCTACCTTTTTGAACATTTCGCATGTGTGATTTGGATAGGAGGCATTAATGAGGAAAATGTGCTGAGGTGTCGCCATCTGCAGGATGTCTGAATATATTACAGAGTTCTGTTTCTATCTATCTATCTATCTATCTATCTATCTATCTATCTATCTATCTATCTATCTATCTATCTATCTATCTATCTATCTATCTATCTATCTATCTATCTATCTATCTATCTATCCTGACACCATTTCCCACTGTGTGTCCCAAACATGCTTCTTTTTTTGGCAGCCTTACTCCTATTTTGCTTTGGAGACGAGATGACACCCCGAGCAGAAGGTTGAACTGCAGACTGTTAATTGCAGATGATTTGAGGATATTTTAACTCTCATTGGATGAACATTAAAAAGAATTCCAGTCTTTTTATCTCCACTCTCCTATCTCAGGGTGCCAAGTGTATCTGGCCAGATAAAAGTTATTTTTAATATGTAGCCAATCACTTTCTCTTTCCAGGCTGGCATCCTGTGCACCAGCAGACTGTTGCTACATTATTGTCAGGCTTCCCCTGCAGGCTTTTTGCATTTCAGTTCACCTCCACAAGAATCCAGCTCAGCCCAACTGTTGGTGACTCTGTGGAAATGAGCAGATCTTGATGACTGCGACATCTGACTGAAAGAGCATCCAAATTCTTCACCACATTGTTATATGTATGATATAAATGCAGTGGAGTGAGATCCACCCAGTTTTTCCCAGTGATTTCACTTTCAGTATGCCAGTTATTGAACAAATTTTGATGCAATTCTTTATTTTATGGTAATGATTTATTTTGTTGTTGCAGAAATGTACACAGATATGCACGTTGAGCTTTCTGAATCTATTGCACAAAGGGCTCCATCTTATTTTTTCCGACAGTGTCAACGTTCTGTCTTTATTTAATGATCAATAAAAGTGACTTAGACTCTGACCATTGTAGTTAATTAGGCTGTTTGGAGTTGAGCCCACTGTAATTGAATGTGTTTGTAGATGTAATTTGGGGCTCGGGACCTTCTCAAGAGCACCACAGTGGTGGTACAGTAATGAGATGTTCTTTCACTTTCTCCACCCAGAATGTGGGCATTGATTGTGGAGTAGCTCAGCTAATTTGGGAAGATTAGGATTTGCTAAAAACAAATATGACCACTTTTTTCAAGTGGAAAACTTGTTTATATCATGAAAACTTGATATAAACTTCAAGTATCTTTTTAATAACAATAGCATGTTATATTTCATACAAATGTAAACTGCCAAACTGATTCTACAACCCTCATTGTCACATGAACCAACGAACCGTCACCTCCAACAGGTGGACTGTGCAGGTCAAACCTGCCGTGACCCACAGCCAGCTGTAGCACCTGAACGCCACCTGCTGCTGCTGCTTCTGTCACTCCAGGTTATGACAGTGCAAGTGCAAACCTGACCAAAATAAAATTAATAATAATAATAATTACAGTAAATTCTGATATATATTTGTGCTGTAACCGAGTGAGACAAGAACACGATTATAGAAGAAGAGACCAGCAAGAGAAGCAGAGGAGAGCAGAGTACACATGCGAACAGAAAATTAGGGAGTGTGAAAAGTATAAGGATCATCTCTCTTTTTCCTAATTTATGGCCTAACAGACTGAAAGGGGGACAATCCGTCCATAACCTGGCAATTTAGTAGGTGCTGACTCACAGCATGGGCAGAATTAGTGTAGAAGTAAGAAACAAGGCCAGAAATAGGCTGAGTGTGTACTGACTCTGCTACAATTACAGTAAGTGCAACATGATGTACTTAACTGCAATATACTGGAAATAAATGAATTCCACCACATCACCTTTAATTAAAGCCGAAGTAATTAAGACTTTTTTTTGCAGCCCATTAAGTTTAAGTTTGTTTATAGTTTGCAGTGAAAGTGAGATGTGTCTGCAAGTCTTGGAGGGAAATGAGGAAACTGATCTGTTCTCGATTGAAAATTTTGAGGAAGCCAGGCTTTCCTTTGCATCACCAGAGGAAATGCCACAGACTAGGTGAAACCAGTTCCATGCTGTTTTCGAGTAAAAGCACAAAAGTCCTTGTGTCATCTTTTGAATATATTTTCCAGCATTGTTCCGTCTTCATTTGGGTTCCTCTGCCTCTGCTCTGAGGATAAAGAGGCCAGTCAGTGCATGGACTCCCTTTGCGTCTATGCTGCTCAAACCTTCTGCGTATTGTCGAATTCTGGTGGTCAAATGTACTCTCAAGTGCAGCTTTTGTTAAAGTGCATATTATTTTTTTATTGCAACTTCTTCACCTCATCAGTATATTTTACAATTAATGTGTCAATACACTCTGTAGTTAGTGTTCATGTAATAACTAGCAGCTTTACTTTGTGTACAGTAGACACTATTAGTGTATTAGTGCATGGAAACACTGAATGTGCTGCTTGTTTGTACATTAAATAAGACGACATTAACTGACTTGTATGACACTCCTGTTAGCAAACAGGTCGGCTGCATAACCCAAAGAAAATATTAAGGTCAAAAAACAGTCCCACTGTTATCAACGATTCAGCAGAAACGAAGATAATCCCTCTCCAGCTCCGCTAATCTTTTATTAAAATGTCTCCGTTTAGCTCTTTGAAGATGACATCAGTGCTGCTCTGCTAGCCTGACATTAGCTCATGTTCATGTTCCCGAGTTCCTGGGACGAGCCTTTCCATTTAAAGTGTCAAACCTCATTTAACTTACCTCAGTTTGATTACTTGGTTTAAAGTGCACCTCAGGGTTTCATGTCAGACTAAAAAGGTGTTAATTACTCTGTCAAAAGGAAAAGGTTGTCGAAGTTGAGTCTCAGTGGGTTTAACTGTCTCTACATGTCAGCACATGAGGCTTACTTTGTCGACTTAAAGGACGGATACGCTTAAAGTGCGGAAAATCAAATGTTTATTAAGAAAAGACAGAAGCCAAGAGCAGATCACAACAGCACAGGAACAGGAAGTGAGATTTGTTTCACGAAAGCACACATGTTTTGGAGATGATGGCAAAAGCAAACAATGCCACGATTTTGAGTATCATGAAATACATTTAACGCACTACAAAGGCCACTGAAGGCCTCAATTACTAAATAGTAAAAGAAAAAGACACTTAAATGAATCCCAAAATAAAAATATAGATTTTAGCTTACAAAGAACTTCAACTATGTACATAAAAATGTAATTTCCTTGAGTCTTTACAGTGAGATCTGTGCTCAAGAAATGCTCAAACTGTAACTCTTACAGACATTTTCCAAAACTAACCTCTTTAAACCCTTAAAAAAAGCATAATAGAAAGAAGAAAGGAAACACAGACAAACTATAGGAATATAAATAATGAAGAGTCTGTGGGGGTGTTAGAACAGCTTCACGTCCAGTCACGCAGTGAGGATTCACCTCTGACGCACTCTCTTTAAATAGCAGCGAGCAGTTCCTCCACAGCGACAGTCGTCAGGTCGGAGTAGAAGTTGCCCTCGTTGTCTCCGCCTCCGAAAACCAGCAGAGTTCTGCTGACGGAGTCTGCGTCCGCATCTTCATCCTCCTCTGAGAAACGGCTCAGACCGGCTGTTTCCATGGTGATGATGGAGTGTCCTGCCCTGGGGACGGAGAGCTGGGGGAGCGTCACCTCCGTCCAGCTGTTGCTGTCTGAACCCGTGAAACAAAGACAAAAGTGATCAGTATAATAATGTCGTATCATAATAAAGGCAACATCACCTGGTTCCAGCATCTAAAATATGAATATTTTCAATTTTTCTTCTGTTTCTGTTAATTACAGATGCACTGATCGATCAGCCACTGAGCAGAACAGGTCGATTTTCAGCATGATTGGACATGACCGGTGACCGGCCGATTAGTGTCAATACACCAGAGCCTGTGCCGATCACACTCACATAAATGCAGGATAGCAGGGGGGGCTGCCAGGCAAAAATATTTAATTTATGTGATTTACCTTTATGTGCACTAGTTTCATTTCAGCTCAGTATGACTGACTTTACTGTGTTTTTACTGTAAAACTGTAAAACCAAACAAGCAACCTAAAGATGTCAGCCTAGACTCCCAGAAGCATGTGTGTATAAGTGTGTATTTGTGTGTAAGTGTGAGCTGCCTCTCACCTATGTCAAAGATGAAGGTGTCACTGAGGGCGTTGTTTCCATTGTAACCTCCGTGGATCAGGAACTTTGTGTCAGAGAGCACAGCGCTGCCGTGCCAGCTGGAGAACACAAACACACACACACACACACACACACACACACACACACACACACACACACACACACACACACACACACACACACACACTATTTAAATAACACAAAAACGTCCTGCAAACGAGTCCTAATATTGTTGGAAATCTCTTGATGCTGCAGCTCGCTGTGTGTGTTCAGTTGTGTACCTTCGAGGGGAGGGGGCTTTGCCAGTTGTTTTCACAGCAGAAAACTCCATCAGACCTAGAAAACACAAAAACATTTTAACAGCAATTATGCATTCAGGGCTACATTCACACCTCTATTCAGATATTAGGTGTATAGTTAGATACATGTGTGCATGAACCTATAAGACCTAGTTGGTGTGTGGCTTACCAAGGTCCAACATGTACATGTCATTATAGCAGACAGGAGTGTCCCATCCACCAAATACATAGATCTTCCTCTCCTGCATCACACATGCAGAGTGACTGACAGAAAACAAAGAGTGCAGATGAGACTAGGGGAAAAATACAGACATTAAATGTGTGTGAGAAGGGTCCCGACACTTGGATCGAACCATCTTACCCTGAGCGGGGGGAGGGCGTGTCACCAGTCACAATAGGCTGGTACCAGATGGAGAGGTGGGGATCGAAGATATACAGTGAGTCGCTGCAGCCGTCGGGCTCCGGGTTCGGACAAGGGAACACGCCTCCCAGCACAAACAGTTCGCCCCGAAACATGCTGCAGCTGTGATAGGCGAGAGGAGGAACCTTACCTTGAGCCTGCAGGAGACAAGAGAGGGGAGGGGGACGTGAAGAACATGAATGAGCTGCAAAAAAGGACTTAAAACAAGCAAAACACACACAAACACACACACCTCCACCATAGTCCACTTCCAGCTCTGCGTGTCCAGGATGTGAACGTCATTGAACCACTTCTTGTTCTTAGAGCCTCCAAACACAAAGATCCGCCTGGACTCGGGGTCATAGATGGCTGTGTGGCCGATCCTGGCCTCTGGTGTTGGACCCTCTGCCAGAGTCTCCGCTGCAACCCAGGACATGTCCTCTGTCGGACAGAGACAAGAACACTCAAACTCTGACTGGAGCCTAATGTGAAACAGATCCCAAAATGTGCGTGACTGACTGACCGGTGCAGAGCTTCCACATGGGATCTTTGCAGAACTGCATCCTGGCTCCCTGACCTCCAATCAGAATAGCTGTCTGAGCATCGATGGGACACAGAGTCTGACCCCAGCGACCCGACGGGCTGACCAACGGGGCTGCGGGAAAACCAGACACATGTTTTTTCACGTGTTTGTGTCTCACAAATGTCAGATCAAGCGTAAACATTCCAGAGACAGCCAACTCCAAGTCTGCACCAGCTGCGAGGCACAGTGCTGATTTTATGTGCTGTGGCCTGTCCAAGTTTATGCTGCGTTCCTCACTGAACGCTTCTTGAGAAACACAAACAGAAAACATCACTGTGTGACCTCAGGTGGGCGATGATGTACCCACTATGGCACTGAAAAGCAAATAAACATGACAAAAGGTAAAGGGGAAAAAACACTAAAATGGTACGCAGAAACTCACCAGTCTGTGTGGGAGTCTTGGTCTGCCTACTCTTCGTCCTGGCTGCGCTCTGAGGAGGCGTTCTTCCCACAATCCCCTGCTTCTCTCCTGCTCCATTAGCTGTAGAAAAGAAAAAGGGAAGGAGATGCGATGGAAGAATTGCTTCACTCCTCCACACTGAGCCATGGGATCGTCTTTAGCACCAATTATCATCAGCAATGCCGCTCTGGCTTACACGCTCAGGCAGGCAGAAATAACGTGGCGTCTCCCTCACCTGTTCCCTTCATCTTTGTCACATCTCCTCCACTACTGAACAGCTTCTGCCCCCCCTTCGTTTGACCTCTGGCCTTCCGCACAGGGGTGGTCTTCTCCACGCCGCCATTTGGACACACGTTCTCCTCTTCCCCTCTCTTCGCCATCTTACTCTCATCACTGTCTTCCTCTGACTGTCGCCCTCTCTTCCTCTTGCCGTTCAGCTCCCGGGCTGCAAGGGGAGCCACGGTGTCCTGAGGAGGTCAGAAAAAAATAGGATGAACCCATTTCTCGCATCAGCCTCAATAGACCAGAATGCAATACTGCAATACAAACATGTTGGGTGTTGAGGGGGATATACGACTCCCTAGAACCATAAACAGCAAGATTTTGCCTATTTTACACGTGAGGCATAAGTAAATAAACAAGAACTTAAGTCATATTGACAAATATATTAAAAATATGACTGTTACACGCGGCTGTTGATGTGGGATTTTACTGTCTACATGGCTCACTAGTATTAGTACTAGTATATTATTTGTACAGATTACCTTTGGTGTGTATTCCTTTGTAGCCAGGATGAGCTCTGGTTCTGACCAGTCTGTTTTTACCTGAGGGGAAAAAATGTGCATAAAATTCTTGTGTGGGAAGAGATTAATAGATTTGAACCTGGTTTCACTTTTTGTTTAAATTAAGAATGAAGACAACAAATTTGTTTACTATGATGAATACATATTGTAATTTCCTGTTAAAACTGCTTTAAAAGATCATGAAGGACATGCTGGCTATGTTATACTTCCATACTGATGGTCTGACAGATTGTTTGGCTGTTGTCAGTCCTGAATCTTATAGGATTTCTTTGAAACTCACCAGGTTTCCTCCTTCCAGTGTGACATTCAGCGTGACGCTGTCCGTCCATGTTTCCTCTTCCCACTGCTCCCATGACAGGCACCTGAAGGACACAAGATGTCATACTCTGTGAAAGGTTTCTCTTTAAACCTCATTACTGATTCAGATTTGATGACAGTGAGAGACAGCAGGTGAATGGGACAAACCACAGAAATATGACAACACAGTCACCTTTTACTTCATGAATAGGCACTGAAAATAACATCAAACAAAACCTTGAGAGTCAAATTACTTGTTGTATGGAGTCAGTTTTCCGATAGTGATGGGCATCCGGTCAGCATCGTTGAGCTCCGCGTTGACGCAGATTCTCTCCCCCCAAGGCCCGCTGCTGAACAGCACCACCTGTCGGACACTTGGAGGAACTGCAACACTCACCATGCACGAACCTTCAACGCTGACAAGGAAAGGAGAAAAAATAAAGAAATAAATACAGAATTAAGTCAATAATCGTCTCTGCCACCATCCAGAAAAGCTAGCCTCGAGGTGGGAAACTGTGTGCTGGCATGTAATTCACAATAACAGAGAAGCTGACCGACGCATCTTCTTTAAACAGGGCGAATGTAAAGAGGCGCCATTAGAGCAACAGATGAAGGTTTATGACATGAGCTGGTGACCACTGCTTACAAAAATCAGTATTTAAAAACGCGTGAGCTGTGGTTCAGATACAATAGGACTCAAAATACACAATGTATAAACGTAAAAAGGTAGCTAACATTAACGTTATTGTTAAAAGCATCCATTGTTACCTCAGCAGCCTTTGAGGCGGACCGTTTACGCCGAAAGCCGCATAAATTCCGAAATCATCCATTTTGGTGTTTTCCTCCAGCAAAGACGTCTATTGTCGCAAATCTTCTTGTTATCCTACTTTATTTTGACACTATGTGAATATCAAAATAACGATATCGTGTCTATCCTGCTCTATTGGACATCTCCCGCCACAGATATGTGTACAATATCCAAACTCCGCGCGAGTTCTTGGTAAAAGATTGGGAGCGCGTGTTTAGTTGTGAAGGGTATCTGTGTGGGTGGAGTCTGCTCTACTGAGTATACAACGCAACCAGACTTCCGCCCATCCAGTACATGCTGAATCTATATCGAGCACACTGCAGGTTGCGACTCACAAGCCACAAGCCAATCAGAGGCCTGCATTCGCTATAGCTGCGAGACGTAACGGAAGCTGCGTTCAAGAACACTAGTCACCACTTTAAATTTGTGGTTATGTATTAATATCTTGTACTGTACTGTACTCTACTGTACTGAAACTACACTGCTGTTTTTTTGTTTTTCTTAGAAATTTTTCACTTTTGTTTATCTTGTTTATTTAATCAAAATAATCTATTACTATGTCTTTTTTATAAATTCCCTTAATCCCTTAATAAACTTGTATTTTTACACTGAGTAAAAACAAAAGGCAGATCATGCAGATTCAAGACAGGGTTTCCAATATAAAAATGTTAATACTCTTCCTTATGTTTGGTGTAAAAGCACACAACCTCTTGTTTTGGATCGCTGCATTCTAAATGGCAGCTCAGTATGTTCTTCCACAGTATATGACAAAAAAGGAGTTATAGCAGAAGTGTAAGTTCACAGCATACAGTCATGTACACTGTATGCTTCGGGTTCATGTCATTTTCATGCAAATCTAGGCGACACCTGCGCTTCTGCAGCCAGCAGCTTTTTCCAGTGAACCCCCAGCATTGAGCAAAACCGTTGGAACAAACTCCGCTGCCTTCAGAGCGTCTCACACCGAAAGGTTTGTTGGAGCTACTTTACTGTATATTCATAATTTATAGACAAATTGTCACTGTCATTCATAAATGATCTACCTGTAGTTTTGCCATTACACTTTAACTAGAACAGGGAGTAAACACCAAAATAATTAACATTTTTCTGCCTTCTCCCACAGTATGACTGGATTTTCTGTGAACTCTTCTTCCTCAGCTTCAGGATATTACTGGGCAGACTGTAACACTTATGATGATGATGGTGGTGCTGGCAAAGTGGGAAGACCTTCGGCAGGCCTCTGCATCCTCTTCAGCACCTACTGCTTTGAAGTCCTTGTCGGCACTCCATTAAATCTCTGGCTCTTGTGTCACATCTTCAGGAAAAGGTGAATATATTCTGACGTTTTGGTGTGATGTAGTAACATAGTCCAGAAAACACATCCCTTAATACTTCCTCAATTAAATGAGCTAATTATAGAATAAAAAAGTGTTTTTTAATGTTTATCCTTACCTACTGTTAGTAGTTCATGCAAAAATCTCTTTTTCTTTTTCTTTGTCTCCATCTGTTATTTCAAATGTAAAGGTCAAAGGTTGCTGGTGTCCGTCCTGCAGACTTCTTTCCCCTCCACCTGGCGATCACCCAGCTGTTCTTCTACCTGATCTTACCTCTTCTCTTTGCCGGTTCACTTTCGGTGGCAGAATGCATACTTGTGGCGAGCGATGACATTCCTGACCGCTGTGGTGCTCGTTATGAAGCCGCTGCTCCTCTGTCTGGTGTGTGTGGAGAGGTACATAGCTGTGGTCCGACCCCTCGACTACCTACGGTAAACCCACGCACACGGTGCACATGTAGAACATAAGACCTATTTGTAGCCTGAAGAACAAGTCCCTCAAATTTGTACTTCAGCGTAAGTGTGCTTTGTTCCATTCCACCACTGTTGACGGAGGTACACATGCTTGACTTTGATCAACATGACAGACACTAACTGCTCCCGGTAACCATCAATGCAGCTTCAGTGACACTGAAACTGTGGAGGTTTACTTTATGGAAGTGCAACAATACACTGCTGCAGTACACCTTTTACGGTCATTCACCTTTCTGCTTGTGTCTTGATTAGACATTTGAAGTGGCTGTGTGGAAAAGATGTGGTACTTAATGTGCAACTCCCCCTCTCTCTTTCCCACTCCTTCCCTTCCTTTTAGGTTCAAGACATAGAAGTACAGGTGGGGATGTCTGGGTGTCTCGTGGTGCATTTACATCGTCATATCTTTGATTCCAAAGCGCTCCTCCATCCTTTTGTGTAGTTTGTTCCTCCCTGTTCTGGTCATAGACACCTTCTGCTGCCTGTCTGTTCTCAAAGCACTAAAAAAACCTCCACCGGGAGACAGAGTGATGATGGAGAAGAGGAGGAAAGGGGAGGAGAAAAGAGAGACTCACCAAAACAGGAGGGAGGATGGAGGAGGGAAAACAGAGCAGAGGGGAGGAAGGAGGAAAGGAGGAAAAGGCAAAGACAGTGGAGAGAAGCAAGCCGGGGGGGAAAGGAGAGATGAATTCCATGAAGAGGAAAGCATTCATCACCATTGCTATCATCCAGGCTGTCCTCACATTCAACTACGTGCCCTTCATTATCACCGTGCCCCTGGATGGACTAGTTCCACGTCGAACACTGAAGTGTCAGTACACTTCCGTGGCTGTCGCGGCTGCAGCCAGCTGTAGCTACCTGCAGCCTCTGCTCTACCTGCACAGGCTGGGCAGGCTGCCATGCATGACGTCCCGAAGCCGCTGCGCCCTGCGTCTTTAGAGTGTGATATCACCACACATTAACAGGCTGCAGCATGATGACTATGGGCAAAGTCTGCTTTCTTCCAAGTGTTTTGTTCTTTGTACATGTATATTTAAGGCTAGAAGCTCGCCCAACTTCTGGCACATTTTGCTGTGTATTAATAACTACGTTGAGATAATGATAAATGACGTGAATTGCTTTTATTAAAAGAGCGCATGAAAATGTCTAGTATACTATATACAGTATATATTTTTGTGGTAGTACATAGTATATACAGTGGATATGTTGGAAACTTACATAGTGTGCTTACACATTGCAATTCCTGCTTTATAAAGGTACAATACCTAAAATATTATAAACCTGAAAGGTTTAAAGACTGTATATTTTTATTGTGGAGTAAAATAAAATAAAAAAAAGTAAATAAAAGCTTGTGATTTAGGTTTCATACTTGTTTGGTAACTTTTTAATCTCAACTTGCCTTAGTTGTAGTGTACTTCATATGGTTTGTAACAGTAACAGTAATGAGGAGGTAAAACATATCTGAAACCTGCTCTTTTCACATGGACATTAATACACTATAACACCATTTGGAGGTAGACAGATCAAATCCAAACAAATATACGGTTGAATGAAACTTTCCATTTCATCCTCTACAAATACACAACACAGCTGGACTATTGTACTTGTAAAAATGCAAATTTTCTGAGCTGTGTATTCTGTTTTGTTTCCAGTACGCAAAGTCACACTGCCTGTTGGCATGGTGTCTTAATGGTCTGCGACAGGAAAATGACTGTATGTCACACACCTCATGTCATGCATGTCTGAGCATGACTGTGTGTTAATGACAACTTTCCACACAGCAACGCTTTCCTCAGTGAGACAACAGGTGTCCTTCAGAAAGTTTGCCTAAGATAATGACCTACCATGAATTTGTTTAACAAAAGCAATCAAATACATCACATTATTCTTGTGACAACACTTTTGGACACTTGAAGGAACTTTTGAGAGATATATAGAAACAGTAAAAGTTGGAGAAACAGTGGCTAAAATGGTGATGAGACCGAACAGGTGGAGTGATTTAATCTTCATTTCATTTAGACAGGATAAAAAATGTTAAAAAATCAACTATCTGTATATGTATGTATATTATATACAGATTATGAAATTTCAGAGTGAAAGGGGACAAACAAGTACAGGTTTAAATGGCTTTATTTAATTACTTAAAAGGAACAGGTTAAATATCCAGGATGTAACGTATGAAGTTATGGCATTACACACTCCGGTACGGTAGGTGGCGGCATGCAACTTTAACGTTGATCTGTAGTCCGCCAGTTAACCAAAGAAGAACAAGAAATGCATTGTGGGATTGGATGCCGGTGGAAAGCTTCTCGAAGGAACTGCAAAGATGATGGTGAGTGAATTAGCATTCATGCCTCAAACTCAAATACATAATCCATATCCATCCTTAAGTTTGTCAGCCAGTTTTTGCATCCGAACAACACTCCGTTTAGATGTCTCCATTTTGGCGGCATTTAGAAGAAATTATTTTGTGAAAATGGTTTTAAAATGCTTTTATTGTTAGCCAGACCGTGCTAGCCTTGTAGGATTGCCCAGCATCAATGGGCGTATACGATGCTAACGGTGATGCTAGCTAACGTTATAGATGTTATTGACAAAAGATAAACTACAGTGAACTGGTTACCATGTGAACTTGCAATTTATTTGTCCCTCGCTATTTTTTTAGCGTCTTTCAATGCAGCCTTGGCAGGCAGGTTATTATCAAATTAGCTGCCGTGTGTTCAGCCGCTTTGTATGAGTGCCGGCAAAGGAGACATTACCAAACTTGACCATGTACTGTCAGAGCTATCCCGGACAAAGATTAACTTAAATGCAGTGCTCTGATAATTTATCATCAGGTTTTCTGTTCGTCCAGAGATTTAGTAGCCCCGTGCCTGAGTGAAGTGGGTTGATGCAAAGTAACAAAGACCAAACAAACTTATGTACCAAAGTCTGCTCGGTCATTTTCAGAAAAGCGGTAATGCGTGTTTTTATGCTACGATGTGCTGTTATGACATGTAGTCTGCTACACGGTACAGTATTATTAGCGGACTGTAAACAGACAGTGTCAGTTTGACAGTGTCACGCAGCTGCAGGTCTGATGGGGAACAAAAGCATCACACCTCACAGCCGCAGTAGCAGAAACTGCCTGAATGTTTGGCCTTATTTGTAATGTCAACCTAATGGTTGAGGGATATGGCTGAAATCAATACAATATTATAAGATTACTCAGGTAACGAGCTGTTAAAATATGCCAAGTCATACATATGATATCATCATAATGATTTCACAGGAACATAATGAATAGTAGCAATGAGCTGTAGCTTTAGCTACTGTAGCTGTAGTTTTATGAATGTAAACTGCATCTACGATTCACACAATAGCATGTTTTACGTGACCAGGACACAATACCTGAGTATACCTGACTTGTTTTAAATTCTTGGTTTCGGTTCAGCTTGCCTGATTTCCCTACTTTTCTTTCCTCTGTCAACCACCCCTTCCTCCCTCATTCTTGATCCCGTTCTATCTCTCCAGCCCACACCAGTTATCTTGCTGAAGGAGGGGACAGACACGTCCCAGGGCATTCCCCAGCTCATCAGTAACATCAATGCCTGCCAGGTCAGAAAAACAGCCTTTCTCTCCTTGGTTGTGCGTGGTTTTTGTGTGTGCAACTAAATGTGCTTTAAATCTGTCTAAGGTATTTGGTTTGCTTTTCCAGGTGATCTCTGAGGCTGTCAGGACCACCCTGGGGCCCAGGGGGATGGACAAGCTGATGGTGGATAGCAGAGGTGAGGAGAGACGGTTATACAAGGGTTGATTTGATTGACTGATGAAAGAATGCATTACTGGATGAGTTCATCCTGACTGAACAGTTGCAATTTTGTTTTCCAGGTAAGGCCACAATCTCCAATGATGGTGCCACCATCTTGAAACTGCTAGATGTGGTTCACCCTGCTGCCAAGACTCTGGTGGACATCGCTCGCTCCCAAGATGCTGAGGTGAGAAATGAGTGGGTGTTTCAAGGTGCGTGTTAAGGTTCGCAGCCATTTCGGTTTTAATTAAGGGAGGATATCTGTTGAAATCTGTCCAAAAATGGAAATTTTAAATGGATCCCAACACAGAGGAGGATCCCTGTTGTCAGAACATCATAATAGGTTTTTGTAATCTTCTTCTTTCCTTCGCACCATCCTCAGGTTGGGGACGGCACCACCTCTGTCACTCTCCTGGCTGCAGAGTTCCTGAAGCAGCTGAAGTCATATGTGGAGGAGGGTCTCCACCCGCAGACCATCATCAGAGCTTTCCGCACTGCCACCAACCTCGCTGTGAACAAGATCAAGGAGATCGCCGTCTCAGTGAAAAAAGACGACAAGCAGTGAGTTTCAGTCCAACAACTCATTTACATGGAAGCTATTTAACATTTGTGGGGTGATCTATCCTATGAGTATCCCTAATCCTATTAGTGTTGTGTCCTTTGGTTATAGTTAAATTGAGCTTTTAAAAAACGGTCTTGTCATACATTTTCAAATGTCAAATGTCCCCGTCTCTGTCCTCTCAGAGAGCAGAGGCAGCTGTTGGAGAAGTGTGCAGCCACAGCCCTGAACTCCAAGCTCATTGCCGGTCAGAAGGAGTTCTTCTCCAAAATGGTTGTGGATGCTGTCATGTCTCTGGACGAGCTGCTGTCTCTGAAGATGATTGGCATCAAGAAGGTCCAAGGAGGAGCCCTCGAGGTTTGTATCTCTTAGCTTTTACTTGCACGCACACAAAACTCGCCTAGTATAAGATACAGTGGCAACAGTTAGACAAATAAGTTAATGAGTCAGTCATGGAAGCCATCTATGTCATACTTTCTATATTCAAATTTCACAGGATTCCCAGTTGGTCTCTGGGGTTGCATTCAAGAAGACCTTCTCCTACGCCGGGTTTGAGATGCAGCCTAAACGCTATGAGAACCCAAAAATTGCTTTGCTCAATGTGGAGCTGGAGCTGAAGGCTGAGAAGGATAATGCTGAAGTCCGTGTGAAATCTGTGGAGGTATGAAGAGCACAGCGCAGCATTAGGTCATGAATTAAGTGCCAAAATCGTTCTGGAATTAGTCTTCTTGCTTGATGTAAAAAAAAATTTAACCATTTTTTTCCCTTTCTGCAGGACTATCAGGCCATTGTGGATGCAGAATGGAACATCCTGTACGACAAATTGGAGAAGATCTACCAGTCAGGAGCCAAGGTGGTTTTGTCCAAGTTACCCATCGGGGATGTGGCCACCCAGTACTTCGCTGACAGAGACCTGTTCTGTGCTGGCAGAGTGCAGGAGGAGGATCTGAGGAGGACCATGATGGTAGGGACGCATACAAAGACTGGTACTGAATACCTCACATTTGCATTTGAAGGATGAAGTTGGACAACTAGAATAGCCAGACTGACAGTAAATGTCAGCATAACAGTTATGACTCTCAGCTGTTTATCTGTTATGACCAGACTAACTGAACATAGCCAATGTATTTAGTTTTATGAAGGAATGAGTCGACATGTATGTTACAAACCCATATTTCTTCTTTAAAATAAGCAGGGCTGATTGTGTGTATTGTCATCCCCAGGCCTGCGGCGGCTCCATCCAGACTTCGGTAGGTGCCATGACAGCCGATATCCTGGGAGAGTGTGAACTCTTTGAAGAGGTCCAGGTCGGAGGAGAGAGGTAAGACGGACAGGTTCAAATCTTTTGTCGATCCTTTTCAGAGAATAACCATGACTCCGTATGACCGCTCGCGCCCGCCGTGTCTGCAGGTACAACTTCTTCAAGGGCTGTCCGAAGGCCAAGACGTGCACCATCATCCTGAGGGGTGGAGCAGAACAGTTCACAGAGGAGACGGAGCGATCACTCCATGACGCCATCATGATCGTACGCAGAGCCATCAAGGTCGGTTGACACATGGAGTGCAATGAGGCTCATTACATGCAGCTATTAGGATACATGGTGTTATGTTTATTAACAGCGCTGTGCTCCTGTTCATTCCATTTGTATGACTTGCTGTGTTGAGTTATTTAGAAATATGAAAGAGTCTGAAAAGTCACTTAGTTTTTGTTTGTCAATGAGCTGACTGTACTTCACCCATTTCCAGAATGACTCCGTTGTAGCTGGTGGAGGAGCCATAGAAATGGAGCTGTCAAAGTACCTGCGGGATTACTCGAGGACCATTCCTGGAAAACAGCAGCTGCTGATCGGAGCATATGCCAAAGCCCTGGAGATCATCCCCAGACAGCTGTGTGACAACGCCGGCTTCGACGCCACCAACATCCTGAACAAGCTGCGCGCCAAACACGCACAGGTAAGAAATGAAACACACATCTCACATAATCACAGGCAACGCTGGAACAGGACATGAAGGCAGCTCTGTCTGACTTTGATTCATCTGTCCTCCCGCTGCAGGGTGGTATGTGGTACGGTGTGGACATCAACAACGAGGACATCGCAGACAACTTCGCGGCCTGCGTCTGGGAGCCATCCATCGTGCGGATCAATGCTCTAACGGCGGCGTCAGAGGCAGCCTGCCTCATCCTGTCAGTCGATGAGACGATCAAGAACCCACGCAGCTCTATGGATGGACCTCCAGGTGGCGCTGGCAGGGGCAGAGGCCGCGGGAGACCCCATGCTCACTAAGAGGAAGCAAGAACAAAACCCCATTTTAAACTGGCATTAAAATCCAAACGCACCGACCGAGAGCTCAGTACCAGCCAGGTCACATTTGAACAGAAGCAGACAAAGATCAGAAGAAAACTCAAAGGCTTTCTTTGTTTCAAACACTGAAAATCCTTTGGCAGGTCACGTTAGACCTTTAAAAAAGTGAGCGCCTTGAAGTTCTCTTGTGATTTTTTTATGTCTTCAAACAAAAGTCAAGTGAGGCGAGGAGGTGCTCCTTTTCAGACGAGGGTTGTGTTAAATGCGGCTTAGCACATTTGACCTGCTTTTGGATTTAAATTCCAGATAAAATGAGGTGTTGTAATCAGTCTCAGACACGTTGCTAATGGCAGATGTAGTAAAACAAATGCAAAGGGGGGGAAGGAGGAGTTCATCTCGAAACTTAGAGAGATTCTTTAGACTTTGTTAAAGATGGCTGACATGTAGTGTGTTTTCTTTGTCACCTGTAGTTTTTTCTTACTGACGCTTTGACTTCTGTTAAACGTTTGAAGCACTGCACCTTTCCACGTGTGGCCATTTTTCTGAGAAATACGAGCAGAACGAAAGAAGATCCCTCTTGATTTTGAAGCAAATGCTCCGTCCCCTCCAAGTCAGCTCTCCCTCTCCGACGTCAAGTTGTTCCATAATTTGTAACCCGGTTTTGTGTTACGTAACTGGATGTTTAACACGGAAAGCAAAGCACTGATTGGATGTCGAGCAGTTCTGAACCATTCACTGGTTATGCTGTGTAAAACTATTTATTGGACCATTCTTATCAATAAATTCACAGCTGAAATCATACTGATGTCTCTTCGTGTAATTTTAAACATCTGGTCAAAGGTGGAGGTAGATTGCTTCCTGATGTGGTGTGCTGCATTAAAGAAGAGGTCTATCATCCTGAGATGGGAAAAGTAAAGCATGGTGTTGCTGGAAAAGTGTCATGAGTTTTTAATGGGATATGTTTGGCCATGGGTGATGCTTTGTTACAGTATACCACTGTGCAACCTGCTCGGTTCAAAAGAAATGAGGCCGGGTCGACATGTTGAAGATGTCATTCTTCATCCTTTTGTTACTTTTTATCAACATAAACACGAATACAGTTTTTTACAGCATACACAACATAAACAAGACACCATGACGTGACGCCAGTAATGCCTCAGTGCTTCATAGTGTGTTTTGATCAATGCCAAGAGCTTTCAGCTTGTAGTTCTGTTTTTTCACCACTAGGTCAGGCACCATCACAGTCACATCAGAGACACAAAGCTGCAGTCCAAGCGGATGTATCAGGATCTCATATATGGACAGTAAAAGAGGTATTCCTCTAAATATATGAGCAAAAAGGCAACACTTTAAAAGCAATGAAGAGTTTTACTCTAGGTAGCATGATGAATTATGTAGAGATGATAGCTAATGAAATAAAATGTTCCTCAGCTAAAATTATTAGAAAGTGTTTGTTGCAGCAGGGACGTTACTCAGCCACCAGCTTGCATTAGATTTCATACAAGTTCATATGAGTTCATACAAGTGTCCCTCTGTGACAGAAACATGTGGTGTGACGTGACGAACTCTCCCCTCCAGCCAAAAGTCAGACAAGTTTGTTTTTTTCTCACTCTAACTCTCAGCTGAGGAGATTTGTGAACTTGTGACGGCTGGAGAAAACGTTCCTCTCCTCATCTGTTTCCTTCTCAAAGGACTTCATTTAAAGCTTAAATGTCTGAATTACAGGGTGAGTTCCTGTTCTTTCCAAGAAAATGTCGCCCGCTCCCAAAGTACCGCTTTGTCTAAAATTATCATCGCTACAATCAGTTATTTCTGTTTTCCAATCCTCGTCTCCACTTCCTGCTCCTCCTCAATTAGACAGGAAGTCAATGGAAGCCCGGACGGAGCGGTTAGACATGACGTCAACGGCTGTGACTTTGATCTCCGTGTCTCCGAACTGCATGGTCGCTCTGATCTCTCTCCTCTCTGGACCTCCTCCTCCTCCCGCTCCTCCCACTGCTCCCGGTAGCGGCAGCGGTTCCGGTAGGTCTAAAGTTATCGTCCCGCACTTCCTGACTCCAGGGTCGGAGATGTATGTGACATCATCTGTCACGCTGCAGTAGATGTTGATGATGATTTTCCGCTGGCCCAGGCGAGCAGGTGTGTAGCTCCGTCTCACGACCTCGCCCAGAGCCACCGACTGGTCGACGGAGACGAAGCGGTCCAGGATGTCGGTGCACCACTCACGGCCTTCCTTGATGAGGAGTTTGTCGCGAGGGTGGCGTCCCTCCACGAACCGGTTCAAGACACCCACGCCGTAGGTCAGGGGGCATCGGCGCACTCTGACCTGTGAGAGGCAGGCGGTTAGAACGCGCGTCAAAGAGCGACACCGGGACAAACAGGAAGTCCTGCGCACTCACCACAGTGGGATCCAGCCCGAAGAGCACGGCACCCTTCAGGATGGTCAGTCCAACATCATGGGGGATGATGATGCGACACGTCCGCCCCAGCGCTCTTTGGATGGCTTTCTGCAGCATGGGCGACTCTGCGAAGCCGCCAACCAGGAAAAGGAAGCGCACGCCGCACACCTCTGGCTTTGCCATCAGCTCCTCTGTCAGCGGAGAAAAAGGGAGAAAGAGCCTTGCTCATGTGGGAAGTTAGGGAGGAAAATATGTGGTTAAAGAAGAAGAAGAAGAAGGTTCTGGAGGAGGTGTAGCAGCTGCACTTGGTATTTCTTCAGTCTAATACATGAAAAACCTCAGTCAGATCCACTAAAGGCCGGCAAAGCCGAATGCTACAAAACCAGTCAGCTGGTTTTGAATGTACCACTGGAATGTGAATGATTTAAAACAGGCATTCTCCATTTTTCTGCCCTAGCTCTGTCTCGACGAGGCCAGAAAAACAAACAGTGAGGTCACCATCATCTCGAATAAGGATACCAGGGAAGCATTATGCCTAAAGTTTGTTTGTTTGGTCTGAGCCAAAGTTGAAAAGTGCATGCTTTTTGTCCTTTTGTACCGTTTAGATTCACAGTGCCCATTCACAAATAAATAAGATGTGCAATGTGCTAGACACAGACTTACCAGCAGAAAAGCTGCACCAATCAATATCTTTATCTGCTGCTGTGTGTGTCTGCATGCATGAATCTGTATACTGATAATATGCATGTGCTTTATGTGTTTCTCACCAATATGTTTGACAATATTGATGATGGTGGGCTGGAAGAGCTCATTCATGGCTTCCTGTGTCAGCCGCAGCATCCCCTGGGACGACCACTTCACTATGTTCATACTGACACACACACACACACACACACACACACACACACACACACACACACACACACACACACACAGAGGAGAGAGTTTGCATCTTTGTTCTTATCAATGCAGTGTTCAATCAAACTCCTCACACACTCGTCTCTCAGCCCACACTCACTTGCTCCTCCTCAGGGCGGCCTCCACGCTCTGCCCCCTGTGTCTCTTGTAGTAGTCGATGAAAGAGAAGGGCAGGGAGATGTTGAGGGCGTTGGCCCTGCCTGGCGCTGCCGTCCGCTTCCTCGCCTCGAACGCGATGGTGAGGTCCACCCAGGCTGCCGGCCGCTTGGCTTTGAAGCTCTGGATGAAGTCCTCGCCGAAGATCTGGCACAGCATGGCTTCGAAGGCCAGGTCTACTCCGACGGCACCGTACGGGCCGCCTGGAAGAACAATCACAGCTTTGGAAACTGGAGGAGGTTTGGTTATTTTTGCGTTCGTGAGTGGTTCGTGAAAATGTGCACCTGAAGCCTTGTAGAGCTCTTTAAGTGTTCCCTGTGGCTGCTCGATCTGATGGACTGTCAGGTCAACTGTTCCTCCTCCACAGTCTGCAACAATATACCTGTCACCTACACAAAGAGTGCACAAACACATACGGGTTTAATAGCTGCAGGGCCCTGGAAAAACTTGAATCAGGAAAGATTTCAAATAGAACAATAAGAACATGATGATCGTGCTGAATTTGCAGGAGGAAAATGTGGATGATAATGAGTCTTCATGTTTGCAGAATGTCTAAATGTCATGTTTCCTGTGTGCGTGTGTGTGTTTTTCCCCTGAAACTCTTCAACCACTGGACCGTCAAACATAAACAACCTGCAGGCGTCTGTGATTGCTGCGCTCCATCTGCGAGTGCGCGTGTTTACGATACGTTCGGCGATAAGAGCCTGAGTTCAGCTGACCACACCCCAAATATGAGTTTGAGTGGGAGCGGAGGAGAAAAAGCGCAAAGATGACCCAAAAGGAAAAATGAAGGATGAGAGAAGAAAATGCAAGAGGAGGCGGATAAAGCGGGCTTTCTGCTCCGGTTTCTGAACAGTGCAGAGGCAGAGTCCCATGGGCTGGGTCCTTCCTGTGTGTGGACAGGAAAGGGAGTAGAAAGGGTCAGCAGGGGCGCGTGGCTCCTCAGATTGTTGACATGGCTCAACAGAAAGAAAAGAGCCGGAGAACTGGGTGACTTGTCCGTGGGCAGGGTTTAATCATCCAAGGCCAAACTTGACACCGTGGGTTGTCCATTTGTGGTTGTGAACGCTTGGTAGTTAAGCGTGACAGAGTTGATTCTTATTCTCGTAATATAACAACCCTGTTCTTATAAAATTAGGACTTTCTTGTAACAGACTTTTTTTCTCAAAATATTAAGTTTTCAACCTCAAAATCTCAGTGCCTGACCAAACTCTAACAGACCAATTTCAACAGGCCCTGCAAACAGCGCAGATACTGTGGAAAATGGGTGAAAATAGCGAAAAGTGAAGAAGAAAGTAGGTGTGTTTGCTTCACATAGCCAGTCGGCAGGGGTCAAAAGTCAAAATCATCAATATCTCCGACATGTGGGGTCTGTCTGTCTCCGTCAAACACACACACACACACACACACACACACACACACACACACACACACACACACACACACACACACACACACACACACAGTCTTACCAGTCTGCAGCTCTGACCACAGCTCTCCGGTTCCACTCTCCACCAGGAAGGTCCTGCTGTGTCTGGATCGCCTCAGCTGCTCCCTCGCTGCAACAAACACACAAAGCTAAATGCACACAAGCAGATGACACACTTCAGCTTTTATACCTTTGATATTTGCACACGATCTCTGCTGCACACACACATCATTAAATCAGTTCAAAAAGTCACAGGGAGGCAAAGGATAATGGTTAGATTGTACATATGGCTCCGTCTCTCTGTGGTCTGACAGGAAGCAAGCTGAATTTTTACCCTTTTTTACATTAAGTTTGATTGGTCAGCTGACAAAAGAAGCTGTTAAGCTTTGTACTTTTAAGTTCAACATTTGGATAAATATGCTTATTCACTGTTTTTCTGAGGGTGTAATGAGAAGAAGATGAAGCTCCTACAGCCTACATCTAGCTCAGCCTAACATAAAGAGTTGAAGCAGGGCTGGATTGACTTACTTCAGTTTAAAAATACAACCACAAGTACCTCCAAAGCTCACTAATTAACATGTTGTACTTTCTTTGTTTGGCCGTACAAAAAACGAAAAGTAAAAATGACTGTTTGTGGTTTACGGTTGAGTTAGCCGACTTACTGTAATGCCAACTATTTCTTGGCAAACAGGGGCGTTACAGGCATCCAGCACTATTACTGGAGACCTGCACAGAGGTACTTTGTGGATGGATTAAATGTTGTTTGCTGAGCAATAGTTCTGCACATACGGGAACTCAAGCCAGAAATTGTCATTTTTACAGTGTTGTTTTGTATATTTAAACCAGCTACAGGCAAGCTTAATGTAAGTCTTAATCACCCTAATCACCTCCTGGTTCCAGCTCTCCACTTAAAGCAGCATTAGAGTCGTTATTTTTATATCAACACTGGATCGCATCTACTTGTGGAGATGGGATCACATAGTGACAAACCCACAGAGAGTTATCACCCGACCCTGCTGTTCTCCTCAGCTTTACCGAGCTCCCTGGCTTCCTTTAGTGCAGCTCATTGTTTTGATTTTCTGGCCTTTAATTTTACTGATTTGGTGGGTGAACATAGTGGTGCATTTAGCAGCCAAAGAGCCACATGGAATTGATGTAAAGTAAGTAGAGTGACTATGGGACTTGCATTTGTTTTGAATGGACCCCAGGTTGACCAGCAGCCACTTTGAGGAAGCTGGTGGGAATCTGAATAAAGAATAGCTTGAAG
>NC_092078.1:12770391-12772891 GCF_039877785.1 Chaetodon trifascialis
AATGCATGGATTTGTCTATCTGTCAGTATGCGTGTGTGTGCGCGTGTGTGTTCCTACCAGGTATGCAGCCTCTCTCATAAACTGCTTAGCAGGTTGTCTCCACACAGCAGGCACGGTGATCACCCATCTGATCTCCTCTCCTTCCAGCACTGATGACGACTGGTCTTTCACCTCCTAAAACAGAATCAGTGAAACACGATGAGCTTCTGGTCAGCTTGGCGTGCAAAGTAAATGTTTATACATGTAAGACATATCTAAAAAAATTACACACAATTAACATATAAGCACCATACTGCAACCATAAACCGGGGGTTTGAAGCAGACCTTTAGAGCATGTTCCCTGAAGAACCGCAGGGCGTGGGCGAACACCTCGATGGCCCTGACCCTCCGCCCGTTGACCGCCTCCAGCTCCGTCTCCATGGTGAGGTCCTGCAGGAAACACAGCCACAACTGCTGAAACACTGCTGCAGAAGAAGAAGTCATCTTTCTGACACCTAAGCAGCTACGTAGTGTTGCTCTGGGAGTTAAAAAAAAGTGGTCAAAACTGAAGCTTATGTAAAATTGGCTTTCTGTCCCCATTAGCTGTTTATTCCACCTTTGTAATCTGACTCTCCTGATCTCTCTTACGCTCGTGCTGTGGATCTTCATCTTGAACTTATCAAAATAAAGCCAATGCCGGGCCTCCTCTGGGTCCAGGTCGTGGTAGAAGTCCCGGGCCGCGAACCCAAAACTGTGGAACCGCAGGTCAGGAGTAAGCAGCAGACAGGTCGGGCTCTTCTGATTGGCCACCCCAGGGTCACCGCCCTCCCAGCGCCTTCATGGATGAAAAAGATGTCAGGGATAGAAAATGATGGAGTGAAGTAGAATTGAAGACACTAAATACACACTCCTACTTCATCATGTGTATGGCCTCTGAGTCCTGTGTGAAGCTGAACGCGTAGCCGCTGGAAGTCGTCCCAAAGTCTATCGCCACGACGACCGAGAATGGACAGGACATCCTGGGTCTGACCTCCACCCTCTGAGACAGAAAGGAGGCCAGAGAGAAACTTCTTAGAATTTGTGACCATCTACAAATATCACAGAGTGAATGAGCTAATGTGGGCTATCATTAGTGTCTGGGAAGGAAGCGCAGTGGGATTTAAACCAATAATAACTAGTTTTCATATGTGGAAGCAGCATCGAATTATCAGGTTGGCTTTGAAATCAGAAGCTGTTTTCATTGACTTTCCTACACTTTCTCTCCTCTCCTCTCCTCTCCTCTCCTCTCCTCTCCTCTCCTCTCCTCTCCTCTCCTCTCTTAGTACATGTGAGAGTTCGTGCCAAAGTGCATATATTTCGTTCCCACAGAATGTAGTTCTTTATTGGGTGCTTGTTTTAATTCCACATCTCACTTTAAACTGCGAGTGCAAGTGTTATTATAAACCACTAATAACAGTGAGAAGTGGATGTGGGTTTGCAGGTCTTGTATAAGAGCTCTATATAAAGAAAATAAGTATAAAGAGGAAAGGGTGTGTAGGAGTATCTGTGGTGAATGTGTGTGTGTAGTTACCGGTGAGGGTGAGGGTGTGAGCGGTGTGATGCTGCAGTCATTCCTGGCTGTGGCAGGCGATGAAGGGGCTGATGCATTATCGCCTGAGAATTAATGGAGAAGGTAAAGAGAAATGTAATGATGCGGAGTGGCGGCTAAATATCAGGATCTCATTATTAACATGTTTGGAAAAGAGCCACACGTACTCCGCTGGAAAATGAGCAGAATAGCCAAAACAATCTGTGTTTGAGGCGATACGCAGCCCTGGGAAAACGCTCTTATCACAAGGAAAGAACCATCATTGGACTGTCATCAGCTGCTGATACTAACACACATGTACACACGCAGAAAAAACCTTATTTTTCATGGCAGAGATGAGTGAGTTTGGGTGTAACCACACTTGACCTGAAGCTCTCGAGATGGGAGATTGAATATTTAGAATGAACTGGAATGACTGGAATGTCACTGGAATCTGATGAGAGTAATATTCCCAGATGGGAGAGGGACACGGAAAGGTCAGAGTGTTCCTGCTCCAAAAGATTTCAAGCACGTGCATAACCTGTATGTTTATCTCACCGGGTATCTGAAGGCTGTTGGGGTCTGGCTGCACCACGTCAGCCATCTTTACAGGAGCCAGGGTCTGCAGAGAAACACACCAACACGAATATGATGCACTTGACGAATGAGAAAGTGGTAATTCAAATGGGAAGATGATATAAAGCAACATTAGGTCTTCTGGCTCTGCTTTTGTTCTCCACTAGGTACTGTAGAGGACAGGGAGTCATTTCAGACACACTTCAGATATTCATCAGCCAGCGAGGGGAAGTGAAGAAGACACACCCCGACCAGCTTTCACTGCAACTGTCCCTCGCTTGAACTTCTAGCTCCCAGCTACTATAAGTGCTCAGCGGCCACTGATGGGTCGAATTTGGCTGCACGGGGAAGCTTTCGGGTTTGAATCAGAGTGTCTGC